>NC_090440.1:926383356-926598356 GCF_031143425.1 Pleurodeles waltl
TATCGTATGCCAGGGTGCTAAGCTGCTCTCAAGTGCACACTGAGTAATGCCAGGGTTCAGCTCTAGCCCTTTTTTGGTGGCAGAATATAAATTCTTGAGTTTGGGGTAGCCTTAGTAATGTGACCAAATGTTAGGCCCACTCCAATATTCTTTATTTACCACAACAAAGCTTGTGGTCTAGAGGTGATTAATTCATTAGACGGATAGAAATAGGAAATTTATATATTTGGAAATGTAGGTTCTCCACAGCCGGCAGAGGATGTTGCACAGCTTGTGACACTCCACTGACAGGAGCATTGTAAGATGCAGAGTGCCACAGGGGTCTACATTCGTAGGGCTCTTTTTATGCATAGCTTGCTGGTGTTCCACATTCTACTGCTGAAGCAGACATGTTACTTAGAAATATTAAAGAGTGTTTATACATTTTGATTAACAAGAAAATGGTAGAAATACATAACATAGAAAATTGATGTGCACGTTTGAAAATGTGCCCACGGAGAATGGTCATTAAGATTCACAAATTATATTAAAAATGACTAAAATTTGTGAAATGTTGAAAATGCGTAATAATAATGTAGTAATATGTCATATTGAGATATATAACATATGTTTTACATTATATTGTAGAGCTAACTTAGCCGAAGTTGTGGCATAGTTTTGCCAGGCCTCACGCAGAAGCTGTATAGTCATGCAATGTAGAAAGGTTAATGTGCACAACTGACCCTGAACTGTTCATGTTAATAAAGTCTGCTTAGCTAGAATTTTCTGCAATGAACCGATGGACAGGAGATGATGGAACCAGAGTATCTATCAAAATCACTGTAAAGCAGATGAGATGTACTTTCTCACAATTCGAACAATAGAGACACTGACTGGAGAAGAAGATGCAACATTTTCGATACCTGATGAGCCGGATGATGAGGACATCGTACAGTGAACCAATCGACACCCTGAGAACGGCGTAATATTAGAATTCATAGACTTGTAAAATTAAAGCTATTGGGTAGAGTAATAACTGGTGAATAACTGACTAATTAGGAATTGGGGGATGGTCTGGGTGACTTTGATATAATGTCATGACAGAGAGGGAAAATTTCAGAATTGATGGAGAGATGTTACAGGTAGATGATCGGGGAGAGACCTTTGCTGAAATTTATGCGAGACTTTGTCATTGGGCTCATGCTCCTGAGAGCCTGATGCGTTGCTGATCGATTGATGACCTGAAGACTAAGACTGATTTTGTTGCTGATCCATTCCGTGGCCAGGTAGCTATGACAATGCGACTGAATAACTTTTGTACCTTTTCTTTCTAGGTACCAACTGTGCTGTTTGCATAGGTTTTCTCTTAGTTAGATGTTTTTCCAAATTCATGTTCTAAACTGTTTTTGCATGAAGTCCCACATGCTAATGCTAATCTGGGTAGTTAAGGTTTTCCTATTCTGAGACGTTGACATATATAGTGACAAATGATTGACAGACTGATTTGCTGAACTCAACTACTAATGTTGACATATTCATCTTTGTTGGCTTATGCTGAAGCATTAGAATGTATGTTTTCTCAAGTTCTGATTGGATTATGTTATTGGTGGTCACTAATGAATTACTCTTGATTTGATTGAATAAAGTTTGAATTAATCTCATGAATTAGTATTGTAACTACTAGGGAAATAAAATTGCTAAAACGTATATTGAGTTGTGGTTATTCATGAAGTATTGATCCTATTAACTGCTGATTAATGTTTTGCTTAATGATTATTGATCAGTGTATTTGATTAGACAGACATTGGTCACTATATGGCTATGATACTCCATGTGAATCAAAAGGTTCAACGACCTATATGCATCCCCTTGTAAGTTTACTTACTAAGGACCGGGCGCGCTAACAGTTTTTGGTAACAGCTTGATGGTTAGTTTTCTTGGAGAACTAGTTATGTGGTGACTGATGGTTATGGTGGTAGTTTGAGTTAGGGTTAGTTGTTTATTATTACTGTGATTTGGATTTTGTTTTTCGTAATGGCAATTGTAGCAAGAATGATGTCTCCTTTAACGCAGAAATTACTTTCCTAGATCCTGGATCCCGCTAGTAAAGTTGGGTATGTTCTCGGCATCCTAGTGATGGTGTGAAAGTGGTAGGTTGCGCTTGCAAAGGCGTATGCAAATCGCAGGTGAATTGTGATGTATGTGAGGGAAGTAGGGAGCCTGTGTACTCCAGGTGAGGTTTAATAGGAGTGTGTGTACTCCCCAGTATGAGGGTAGGGAAGTTGTCGAACTTCATATGTGTGTGGAGCTTTGTGCTCAAAATTGTCCACGTGGTTGTTGGTGATGTACATGCCCTGCGTGGTTTAAGACTTCAGAGTATATTGACAAGTGTAGGAGACACTTGGTTATATGTTGTAATCTGTCTGGTTTAGCAGGTTGATCGGGCATGGTCAACAAGTCAGTGTATAAGCTGAATAAGAAACATTTTTGACTGATATTTGGTGAGTCCTATGTGCACCAGGACAGACCCATTGATCAGTTGAGAGTGAAATTCACAAGTCGAATTTTGCTTGCAAAAGTGGGAGACTGAGGAAGAGGAATAGATGCATTAGCGAAAGGGCCATCAGTGAAAATCCGTAAGGTCTCTGAAGCGATTGTGTACCTTCCAGTAGTAAACCAGCTGATTTGTTTTTGGTTAGTGCTTGCAATAATTTTGCATTAGTTTCACGTGAATTGAAGATCAGGAGGACAAGCCACAAGACTTTGTCAGCCGCAGTGTGTGAGTGTGATGTCAGAGTGAGCCGCGCTGGGATAGGATGGTTAGTGAAAAGAGTTGCAAGCTGATTGGCAGCTGTCTCTAAGAGGCAATTGGTTGAGAAAGCGGGTGAAGGGAATCTTGGGATTAAAAGTCATTTCCTTATTGTTAGAGGACGGTTCTGACCACCAGGTCCTCCCTGATTTTTCACTTTTTGACCACCTGGTTTTTTACTTTTTACTGTGAGGAAACCTCCTATGAGGGGACGCACGCACAGTAAACACATGGTAAAAGGGACTGCGCGTGTTTACCGCCGATGCCACCGTGCTACGGAAAGGCTGCTGTGGCGCAGCAAGGGCAGGAGGCCCAGGGCAGGTTACATGTGATCATGTGTGCACATAGATGTGCACCCATGTGAGGGCTGTAGGAGGAGGATTCCTGGTGTGCGCAGGCCAAAAACTGCACATAGGTAAGCCTGGTGCAGGAGAAACTACGCAGAGTGGGTGGTGACCTGGAGTAGGTCTCATGAGAGGGGTGTACACATGTGAAGGAGAGTCAGTGTGCTTACTGTCTTTTCACTGTAGGGACACTCAGTTCAATGCCAATGTCAGTGTGCTTAAGGTATTTGCATTGTGGGGATACTCCATTAAATGTCAATGGGAAAGGAGGGCCTAGGATGCAACTCTAGTTCTCTGGGGTCCACCGAGA
The DNA here is from genome assembly GCF_031143425.1 of Pleurodeles waltl. NCBI lineage: Eukaryota > Metazoa > Chordata > Amphibia > Caudata > Salamandridae > Pleurodeles > Pleurodeles waltl. The sequence goes on from NC_090440.1 coordinate 926,386,799, forward strand.
CCAGAGTCACACCAAAGTACACTGTAACCGGTAAGAAAAGAAGTATGCAGTAGGTTACAAAAGCATAGTTGTACAACTTATGGGTCATCCATGGATGTCATCTTTCTCTGACTCAGCTCAGGATTAGGGCCAATTACTGCTCTGTCCAGTTGCTTGAGCAGGGCCTTGCATCAATCAGCCAGCTGTCATTCCATGCCAGGAGCAAGCTGGAGAGGCCCTGCGAGGAATGTCAGTGAGGAGGGGCTGAGACTTTCAGAGCACATGTGGCAACTAACTCCTGGAAGATGCCATTTTGAGCTATCCCAGAAGACTGTGCAAGAAGAAGGGGACGGGGCAAGGAAGTGATGTGGCACATCTGGATAGGCCAGAGGTACAGACCTGCTGGACACTTCCACCCCCACTTAAAAGGTCCTGCACAGGGGAGAGCTCTCTCTCTTGGCTGTGCTTCACTGCTGGACACTAGGACTGCAGACAGGCGTCATGGATAACTGGAAGGAAGAACCTCCTGACTGCCCTTGGGGCAGGGACTCTGACCCTGAAGGATTCCAGGCCAGTGAGGCGAATGCCAGGGCCAGGCAAGCTGGCTCCCTTACCCCCCCAGGAGGACTAGTTGGGGGAAGGACTGGGCTAGCGCAAGGAGAGCACGCTGCCCAGAAGGAAAAGAGGGAACCCAGAAGAAAGGTTGGCGCAGGGAGTAAGTCGGACTGGCTCCCTATGATCTGGGACCCTTCGAGGCCAGGAGGCCTGACAAGAGTGCTCCTGGTGGCAAGGGCTTGTCACCAGGAGCGAGACAACCCAAGAATGATGAAAATCGGCCCTTGGGGGCCGAGATATCCCAGGGAAAAGGATGGCGACCTTTGGAAAAGCAGCTATGAAGCGCGTGGGGCTCCGCAGCTGCTCGAGACTGTGCCCCTGGGTGGGCCAGGGCCCGGGGGCTGCCCCAGGAGTAAGAGGAGGAAGGGGCCCCGAAACCCATCCCGGGGCCCTGTGAAGCCTGGCCCAAAGTGAGTTGATGGGGGGGCGCCGTCGCGCACCCCCCCTGCCGCGGTGGGTAGGGACCCCGGACTCAATCCTGGAGCCCCCTGCGGCGAAGCAAAGCTGGGGAGTGCAGTCGTGCTCCCCGCGAAGATGTGAGGTTGGGGCCCCAGACCCCATCCCGGGGCCCCATGAAGACTGAGGAGTGGGAGGGTGCCATCGCGCACCCCCACCAGATGGCCGCTGGCTGTGACTGAGCCGGCGGAAAAGCAGAAGCTGGGGAGCGCAGTCACGCTCCCCGTGAAGGCAGGCCCAGGAGGCCCCAGACCCCATCCTGGGGCCCCCTGCAGAAGTCAAGTGGGGGGCGCCGTTGAGCCCCTGTGAAGATTGCCAGGAGGGGCCCCGGACCACATCCCAGGGCCCCGAGAAGATGCTGACCTCAGGGAGCGCAGTCGCACTCCCCGCAGAGACAAGGAGGGGCCCGAAGCTGCAAGGTGGAAGGGGGGAGTGCCGTTGCACACCCCCAAGCGGCCCATCCTGCCGCGAGCCTCCACGCGTCTGTCCGCTGGAGGGGGCAGACAACACAGAGAAGGCCAGCTCCTGCGGCAGCACACGGAGGTGCTGGCTGTGCGGGGAGCCTGCAGGGCAGCCAGGGGTGGGCTCCCTGTGCCGCCCTCCAACGAGGGAACCCTTACCAGTAACGGGGTGCCTGGGTGGGACTGGCACCTCCCAGGAACCAGCATCGGCTTTGGGCAACAACGCCTTTCTCCCTGCGCAGCGGGAGAGCCGCTCATTTGATATGCAGCCGCCCCAGCATGCTTTGCGGGGCTGGAGCCGGGGATGGTCCCCTAACCAGGCTTGTGGTGGTCCCAGGACGATGGGGCCACCACCAGATTCACACCCAGAGACAGGGGAAGCTGCAGGAGCAGCGCAGCCTCCCCCCAACATCGTTTTGTGTCCCCACCCTAGGTAGGGTGGGACAAATGAATGATAACACCCCCCCCCCCCCAAGGGCTCTACATGTTGTTAGAGCCTAAGTGTATGTGAACTTTTGTTCCAGCTTGTGGGACTGTGTCTACCAGAGGGGTAGACTAATATTATCCAATGTATTGGACTGTTATTCAATGGTCAATTAGGAGTAATCCAAAAGTAATCTAAAAGTAATCCTAATGGTTAAATTGCTTGAATATGGCTATGTATGTTCCCTGATGATGTTAATTTGAATAATGTCACTGATAGCCACCTTTTGGCAAGTTAGAGGTATTTAATTGCAAATGTAGGTGTGTTCATTTCACCTTACTGTCCAATGTCAAATGTTCAAATGTCGCAGGGTTGTTTGGCCATGTGGATTTTTGGATTATATTCTCCCTTGAGGAGACATGAGAGATTACACAATGTTTTCCCAGAGTGATTCCATCACTTGGTGTATATTTGTAGTTTGTTGCATAGTATTGAGTAGTGTGTGTGTGAATAATAAATGTACTTTTACTTTATCAAAAGAAAAAGCACAGACTGGACAATCATTTATTGAGAGTCATGCTTGTGTGCTCGTGAATGGGGATTACTAGTCCACACCACCTCCCTTGAGTAAGCCCTGGACTGCTCTGCAATGCTACCCTATGAGAGTCAAGCGCTACAATGGGGTGCTTGGTTCCCAGTGGCAGTTGTGTGCGGACTCATTACTTGTGCAGGCCACACAACTAATAACCCACCTTCCAACACTTATTGAATCGAATATACAAAAGATAGAAAAGATGACGTTTTTCTAAGCATTTAGGAGTGCCATGAAAGGGGATACAAACATTAAGGCGACAGTGGGGGAGCCTACCCCACCAGAATATTCTCTGGCATCTATTGTGATGGAGGAGTTAGGTGTCACGCCATGTCTTTGGTTAAAGCAGTGGTGCAAATTGACAGAGAAACTGAGCTCTAGTGCTTCCAGAGCATGGAATGTTTAATTTGAGAATTTTGGATCAGTTGCCAATTACACTGTATGAGACGAAGCCACTTCTGAGACCAGCACAGTTTGAGGCATTAGCGGTTTGGGAGCTCATAGCGAGACAGCAGCAGGAAATCAAATTCCAGAGGAGATTAAGGAAATTGGAGAAGTCCTTAGCAGAGATGAGATGGGATTGGGAACAGATGAAGTGGAGAATGGCAACGTTGCAAGGTGTTAAATTGTTTCCTGCTATCACAGAAGATGAGACAGAAGGGAAAGAGGATACTAGCAAGAGTGATAAGAGTTTGTCAGGGGGAAAGAAGAAGAAAAAGACCTGTGTAGAAGGAGATGATTCAGATGTCGAGGATCTTATTACTCAGGTGTTGAGAGACCGTCCTCCACCATATGCGATACATGAAGGGGGTCCAAGTACTAGTTCTGCTCCAACTGCCCCAACTCCGGTGTCAGGGACAGCGGGACCAGTACAAAACAAATACTGGACAGGTACAAGAGGTACTGCAGAGTACTCCTAATGCAGTGACTGCATCGGTAGTCCAAGCATGGATGCACCCACCACCGGTACAGAGAATTTATCCAGAGGTACCAATTCTTGAGACAACCTCGAACTTAGTGGTTCCTACGGAGCAAGTGGTTCCGAGGCCGATGCTAGTTCAGACTGAGCCGACTCCAGTGTTGTTGCCTCAGGCACAGCCACAGGGTTTGCTGAAATTCACACCAATGACAGGGACACAGTCAGATGTGACACCAGTGATGAATCAAAGTATGGGAGTAGCCCTTCCACAAAATGCAGGTTTCAGAGCAGCACCAGATGCAATATCATTGCCAATTACTGTTGGTCCAGCTGTACCGTTGTTTGCGCAGAAGAAGCCGATTGTAGGAGAGCAGGGTGAAATGTAACAGAGCCTCGTGATGAGGGGGGTGAGAGATCATGTGCAGGTAATATCATCTGTGGGACAGACGTTTGATGGATCTAGGCCATTAATGGATATTAGTCCACTCGTTGCACTTCCAGATGCCGTAAATGAACCAAGTGTAAGTCAGAGCTTGAAGCTTTTGACGCCGCAAACTCCAGGTGCAGTAGTACAACAGGTTCCATTGCTGAATGTAAGTAATATTTCATTGCAGGGATTGACAGCACAGCAGTTAAATGAGTGGTTAGACAGTCTGAAGACTCCTCAAAATGTATCCAAGGGTGAAGAGCAGATTGATCACGTAAGGCTGACTACAGAAATAACTGAACTAGTCGAGGGATTGTTGGGAAGGAATAGGTTAGAATCCTTTACAGAAGAAGAGCTGAGATATTTGTGTACAAGAATTACAATAGAAGTGGGCAAGATACATCAGAAATTGGCAGATCTGGCAGATAAACATGACTGAAATTGATAAAACAAAGCACTTGAAAAGGAGTTACAGACTCAACTTTGAGGCAAAAGATTTTGAACACATGGGATCAGCAGGGATGAAAGCGCATCTCAAAGAACTATTGCAAAGTGCTCTGATCTGGGGAGCATTAGATAAATGGGAAGGCAGATGGGCAAAAAAGAAGGATAAACAAGAAGGGTCTGAAAGTGTTCAGAAAGAAAAGGATCCAGTAAAACGTTTACCAATGAAGGAGATTCCAGGAGGGCAGTTTGTTCATGTTCCTTGACACAGAAGGGATATTCTGTCATTTACAAATGATTATCCAAAACTGAGAGAGAAACCGGTTGAATGGTACCAGCAGACAGATAGATTTGTAAAACCTTTGAAATGTCTGTGGGGAGACGTGAATACTCAGTTGGAAATAGTGGTTCCAGCTGATTTGTGAGTTGAGTGAAAGAGAGCAGTGGATTGGCTGGCGAGTGAACCAGAAAGAGATAGTTACAGGTGCACCATCACCTGAAGTGATGACACATTATTATAAGGTGATTGAGTTCCTGAAGATGAGAATTTCACCTAAAAATATTGATTGGCAGAGAATTGACAGGACAGTGCAGGAAGTAAAGGAGTCGATACATACCTACTATGAGAGATTGTTGAAGGCGTTCAAGGAGTACAGTGGTAAGGAAGCAATTGAGCCGAAAGACATGTTGCATTTTGTGTTCAGGTTTGTGGAAGGATTGAGACCTGAAGTAGGACAGATGATTAAGAGTCATTTGATTTGTTTGCAAGCAAAACTGATTGATGAGATGTTGCAGTATTCGAAATACTGTGGTGATGAGATTGAGTTGAAGCAGAAAAAGCTGAAAGAGAAGGCAATGGTGATGCAGATTAAGGCAGCTCAAACAGGAGTGCAGGGAGCTTTAGTGCAACAGATACCGCATCAGCAGGGAACTGTTATGTTCCAACCCCAGATGAGAGGTAGGGGTTGTGGAATCAATATGAATTGTGGTCCTGATTTGAGTACTGTAGTGGTTCAGAATGATGTGCAAGGGATTAAAAAGATGTTATCATGTCAACTTTGCAGAAACATGGGACATTGGAAGCAGGAGTGTCCGTTGATGGTGCAGGATGGTGTTGTTCAGCAAAGTAATCCGAATTTTCTGAATAACATGAATCAAGTGCAGAATTTTCAACCCATACAGCAGGTGCAAATGCCTCGTGCACAACTGACACAGTTGCCACCAATGCAGCAGCAGGTTCCTATGGTACCTAGACAGCAAATGCAGATACCTCAAGCCCCAATGGAACAACAACAGATGATGCTTACTCAGCAGGTCACAGGTCAAAGACAAGACAGAAGTAGTGACGCAGTGCACCAATTCCCATTACATAGTGAGAATGAAATAAACAACAAATGGCTGTGTAATAGTTTGGATGAGGAGCCATGTATGCTTGCAGCCTCATTAGAAGTAGATCAACAAGGACCCTTTGTGAAGGGAAAGGTGATGGGTCATAGGGTTTCATTTCTAATGGACACAGGAGCTACACGCTCTACAGTGAGGAGTGCAAAAGTCCCGAACTTACCTCTATCAGGCAGAACATTTCAGGTTGTGGGGGTAGCAAATAGACAGTTGATAAATCCGATCACAAATCCAGTACAGGTTGAGATTGGCAACTTTCAGGGATTGCATAAGTTTATAGTCTGTGACTCAAGTCCAGTATCCCTACTGGGAAGGGACTTATTGTGCAAGCCAAGATGTTCGATTAATTTTTCAACTACTGGAATAGCGGTCCAGACAATTAGTGATGATGAGGAAGAAAAAACTCCTGAAACTGAGAATGAAATCACTGATGAAGAGTACACGTTGATTGTGTTTTTCCCGATGTTTCCTGTAAAGGAATTGCATGCAGACTTGCAGGGAACAGAACAAGAGAATGTGTGGGATCTGACAGGTAAAGAAGTGGGTCTTGTCAAGGCAGTGGAGCGGATTAAGATCACTTTGAAGCCGAATGTAGTGTTCCTGCAGCTTCCCCAGCATAACATGGCACAGGATGTTCTGACGAAAGTGGCGCAGATAATTGGCGACTTTCTGAAACAAGGGGTTTTGAAAGAAGAGTTGAGCAGTCCATGTAATTCACCGATAATGGGCTTAAAGAAGCCTTGTGGGAAAGTACAAATTGTGTAACACTTGCGAAAAGTGAATGACATGGTGGTCAAGTGTTGCCCTGTACTGCCGGACCCAGCAGTAATATTGTTTCAGATTCCATGCGATGCAGAGTGGTTCACAGTGGTTGATTTGTCACAAGCTTTCTTTTCTGTGCCTCTTCATGAGGATAGTCAGTTTCTCTTTAGTTTCAAATTCCTAGACAGAGTCTACAGCTGGTGCAGGCTTCCTCAAGTGTACACAGAGTCACCATCTCTGTTCAATCAAATTTTGAAAAAGAATTTGGAGTCACTGGAACTACCGTACTAATCGACTCTAGTGCAGTACATTGATGACTTACTGATTGCATCCAAAATGAGGGACGAGTGTAAGTACGACTCGATTGCACTGTTGAATCATTTGGGAAAATTTGGATATAAGGTGTCACCTTTGAAATTGCAGTACTGTCAGAAGTCAGTGAAATATGTGGGTCACCAAATTGAGAAGGGGTCAAGGAGAATTTCCAGGGAGAGGATTACAATGATATTGCAGAGAAGTCCCCCGACTTCACAGAGAGATGTCAGAATGTTTCTGGAAATGGTAGGTTATTGTCATCAGTGGATTACAAATTTTGCTGAGATTGCCAAACTATTGCAGCAGTTGACACATAAGGAGCTTACAGATCCCATTACACTAGACCAGGATCAGATGAAAGTGTTTACTGAATTAAGAGAGAGTTTGTGCAGAGCTCCAGCATTGGGAATGCCTGATTACCCAAAGCCATTCATATTGTTTTGTCATGAACATGATGCTTGTTCTTTGTCTGTCTTGACACAGGTCAATGGAGGGGCTTATCGCCCAGTAGCCTAATTTTCAGCTACCTTGGACCTAGTCGCAGCAGCCTTACCAGGTTGTTTGCGTGCAGTTGCCGCAGTTAGTCAAAGCCTTTCTCAATGTGAGGGAGTAGTGATAGGATACCCTCTAACGGTAATGGTACCTCACTGTTGAGATTTTACTGACAAGGATGAAAACACAGTATTTGACTGATGCCAGACTGACAAGGTATGAGACGAGCATTCTGGATGCTCCAAATGTAACATTGAAAAGATGTACAGTACTGGACCCAGCAACATTACTTCCAAGTGATACTGTTGAAATCAAAAAAGAAGAAGACTTTGAGCATGAGTGTCTCGAAGTAACTGAGTTATGCACAAAACCATGACCAGATATCAGAGACACCCAATTGGTAGAGAATAACCAAATCGTCTTTGTTGGTGGCTCATGTCTCAGAGATGATATAGGAACATTGACAGCAGGATATGCTGTGTGCACAATTACAGGTACTTTAGAAGCTTCTTGGCTTTGAGGTGTATATTCTGCACAAGTAGCAGAATTGGTAGCTCTTACTAGGGCGTGCCATGTATCTGATAGATTGAGAGTCTATCTATACGGATAGCCGATATGGATCTGGAATTGTTCATGATTTTGGTCAATTGTAGTCGCAAAGAGATTTACTGGCCTCTACTGGTTCATCAAGGAGAAATGGGAACAGAATAAAAGAATTGCTATATGCAATAGAGTTACTTAAAGAAATTGCTGTGGTGAAATGCAGTGAACATCTAAAGTCACAGGACTACATCTTACTAGGAAATGGATATGCGGATCAAGTCGCAAGGTTTTGCGCATTGAACTGTATATTGTTCAAAGAACAAGTGGGAGCTGATGTTTGAAGAAGATAATACATGTACAAGTTTTGTATTGAAAGTGATCGATACTTTGGAAGAGTTGAAAACTTTGCAAAGTAATGTTGACAATGAAGAGAAACGACTTTGGTCCAAATTAAAATGTGTCCAAAGATCTGATGAGATCTGTGTTTCTAAGGAAGGTCAGATGGTCCTGCCAAATAGTTAATTGTCACAAATGGCCAGGTATTACCATGGCCAGGCACGTATTGGGAGAGACACCATGGATCGTTTGTTCAAGATTGACTGGTTCAATCCCACGTTTAGGCAGGCAGCATAGGCAGTATGTCATCGTTGTATAACCTGTCAGCAGCTAAATGTGGGAAAAGGGACAGTGGTGAATTTGAGCCACATTGGAAGAGCAGGAGGTCCATTCAGCAGAATGCAATTGGATTTCATTGAGATGCCTGCGTGTGGAGGTTTGAAGTATGTGTTGGTAATTGTGCGTATTTTTAGTCACTAGATTGAAGCATACCCCACAAGAAGGAATGATAGTCTTACAGTAGCAAAGTTGTTACTTAGGGAGTTGAAACCACGTTTCGGGTTTCCAATCTCTTTAGAATCAGATAGGGGAACTCACTTCAACAACAAGGTGATTAAACTCTTCTGTGCAGCACTAAACATTGAGCAGAAGTTGCATTGTAGCTATCACCCTGAAGCATCAGGACTATTGGAACAGATGAATGGTACCTTGAAATCAAGAATTGCAAAGATGTGTGCAGCTATGAATCGGAAATGGCCAGATGCATTGCCTATGGTGTTGATGTCAATGAGAAATACACCTGTCAGGAAGACAGGGTGGTCACCACATGAGATCCTCATGGGCAGAGCAATGAGATTACCAGCAGTTCCAGCCAATGCACTTGTAAATATTACAGATGACTACTGCAAGGGTCTGCCTGATGTGGTTCTCACAGCAGGTGCAGGCCACTACCCTGCCACCCATCCACGATCCAGGGCACAATCTGAGAGCCGGTGACTGGATCATTGTGCAAAAACATGTTCGCAAGACGTGTTTAGAGCCACGCTGGAGAGGGCCTTACCAGGTGGTCCTAACGACAATGACAGCTGTGATGTGTGCAGGACTCCCGAACTAGATACACGCGAGTCATACAAAGAAAGTGGTATGTCCACAGGATCATGAAGAAGTGTTGTTGAGAGAACCAACAACAGGGAAACAGGTTGCTGCAACTGAACCAGAAAGGGAACCAAGAGAGCCTGAGATTGAACAAGAGCTTGTGGAAGATTGTTCTATTACACCTGTAAGAGACAAAAGTGAAGAATTACAGGAGGGTACAGAAGAATCGATCTCAACGGACACAGCAGGAGAGCCTAGCTGAGTAGGGGTTCTCCCAGAAGCAGACAGTGCTGAGAAGCAAACAGAGCAAGTGCCAGACCAAGAGGGGGAAAGAGTTGAGAGGGATCAAAGTCAAGGTGATCCGACTCCTCCTGAGCCCGTTGCAGGTCCATCAAGAGAAAACACCATAGAGAAAGAGAAGGAGAAGAGTCCAATCCTGAGAAGAATACTGACAGAAGGATTGAGAAAAGGAGATAATTGGCCTGAGTCGCAAGTAGGGAAAAGAAAGGAATTGGTCATAAATGAAACAATAGAAGAAGAGGTAGATACTATGAAAAAAGAAGAATTGAGTGAGGGAGAACTAAGTGGTGATCAAAAGTTGAAAAGAAAGAGAAGAGAAAAGCAAGTCGGCGTTACGCAGGTCCTGAATGGGCATATACAACTACAAATGAATGGCAACACAAGTTTATGTCTGTTTGTTTTGATAGAGAAGTACAGAGTCACTACTTTGATGTAACCTGAAGGTGAACAAGAAGCTGAACTAATCTGGAAAAGCCTTAAAGAGACTGTTGAAAAATAAACTGGAAGAGACATTGATAATCTGATTTGACATTGACAACCAGATGTGACAAGCTGCAAAATCGATTTTGACAAAGGAAAAGGGTTTCTGAATGTGAGACTGAACTTCTTTATTTTTGATTTTTTAATGCACTTACATAAGAGATTACTTCTGCTTTCTGATTCTTTACTGATCATGGCTGAGTTGAATAATCAAGTTAGGAATGCTAGGCACTGTAAATATATGAGTGTTGGATTGGCAATTATGTGTGGAAGCTTGTTTATAGTGGTGATTGTGGGAATATCTGTTCTTGATGTGAAAGGAGCCATTCATACGCCTGCTTCTGAGACTACTACACTAACAGCTTTAGAGAAGTTTAAGTTAGATGAGCAGTATTTACATGATTATACTAATGCTCAAGAAGAGCTTTCTTCTAATGTTTTCTATCGCTTGTTGAGTGAATATGTTGAGACGATCGATGCAAGAGATTGTCTTGTGTGTACGCAAATTCCTTTGTCAGTAGAGGAAGGAGTTACATACCACAGTCTTCCGTTAACCTACGGAATAAGATGTAGTTTGCTACTAACAAGGTTCTATAATCAAGAGTGTATACAGTATTTTTACTTTAATTATGATGTAGTGTTTTCGTTTGTTCCTATTATTAGGTATTTGAGTAGAGCAGCTAAAGATCATGATATAGTATTAGTTAGAGGATTCAGAGCCTACACTAACATTTGAAACCGCATAACCACACAGAAATAACCTAACATGCTAGCTTACACCTTTAGAAAAAGAGCTTCATAGGGCATGCTGATGACAGGAGAAAGGCATTAAAAGAGAAATTAGAAAAAGGTTTAGAGAAAAGGACTTATAAGAATGATTATGCTTACACCACAATTAAAACGCAAGGAAAATTAGCACTAGATGCATTACACATAGGAAAGCTCTGTATATATAGGCCAAAATCACGCACTGACACTATTTGTGGGAACGAGTGAATGTAGGCATGTGTTTTTTTTTCAGAGTAAGTGGACCTTTATGTTGAATGGTCAGGACCCTGCAATTCATGGTATCTACTATATTTGTTGACTTAATGCTTATTATCGTCTTCCAAGAGGATGGTATGGGACATATTATTTGGGGATAGTTTCCCAAAGATGTATCAGATAGATTACTTAAAGAAGTTTCCGAAATTGACTGAATTACATTATAAGCGACAGAGGAGGGAATCCTCTTCTGCAGTTGTGGGAGATATTTTTGGTGCTGTGATTCCTTCACTGGGAGTCATCCTGAATTCGAGCAAAATACGAAAGTTGTCTACTATTGTGGATAACCTGCTGACAAATTTTACAGTGGCAATATTCCTAATAGGTACTGAATTAGCTGGTTGTTCTTATATACCAGATAACAGTAAAGAGATAAGAGACCTAGGGCCAGATGTACGAAATTCAAGAATTGAGACTCCCAAATTGCGAGTCGCAATTCAGGATGCAGAACGGTGTCTCCGACACCGTCTGCGACTCGCTATGGGGTTGCAAAGACCCACCTCATCAATATTCATGAGGTGGGTCGCATTTTCGACCCCATAGCGAGTCCCTGCACTCACAGGGATGGTGGCCTGCTGTAGTCAGCAGACCTCCATGTCTGTGACTGCTTTTTGAATGAAGCAGTTTTTTTTTTCATTTTGCAGCCCGTTTTCCTTAAAGGTAAACGAGTTGCAAAATGAAAAGAATACCGAAACCATTTGGTTTCGTTTTTTTCAGAGTAGGCAGTGGTCGATAGGACCACTGCCTGCTCTGAAAAAATATTTTTGTCGGCATTCACAAAAGGGAAGGGGTCCCATAGGGACCCCTTCCCTTTTGTGAATGAGTTACCACCAGTGTGACACTGGTGGTAACTGCGAGTTGGTTTGCGACCGCATTCGCAGTCACAAAGCAACTCTGAATTGCGATGCGAGTCGTAAATAGGAAGGGAACACCCCTTCCTATTTGCGAGTCGTATTCCTAAATTGCGAGTCGGTACCGACTCGCAATTTGGGAATGAGCATCGCGTGAGGCCGTTTACATGGCGCAAACTGCGATTTTTGCAGTTTGCGACATGCAAACGGCTTGCTACATCTGGCCCCTACTTACTAACTTGACTAACTCAAGTAAGGATTTAAAAGAATTGAAGGAACCAGGAGTTTGGGAAATGTTGGAAAGGGATTTGCTTCAGTGGGAAATTGGCTTAGTAACATTTGGGATGGGGTATTAATAAAAATCATACAGTGAATATTAATTGTGATTGCATACATATTAGGATTATGGGGTTAGTGTAAATTGTGTCAAAAGATTACATTGAAAAGGTCTAAAAATAATCAGAGGAGGGAAGAGCGAAATAGGGGAAGAATCTATAGAGAAGATTTGAGAAGGAGACACAATACTGAGGAAATAGAACTGTGAAAATGATGATGGTAAACGTAGTGTGATGACCTATTTAGTCATCAGAGGAGGGATTGCTGAAGCAGACATGTTAATTAGAAATATTAATGAGTGTTTATACATTTTGATTAACAAGAAAATGGTAGAAATACATAACATAGAAAATTAATGTGCACGTTTGAAAATGTGCCCACGGAGAATGGTCATTAAGATTCACAAATTATATTAAAAATGACAAAAAATATGTGAAATGTTGAAAATGCGTAATAATGTAGTAATATGTCTCGTTACGTTTCACATAAGCTTTATTCGGTCATAAACAACCATCATAGCATAAAATCACAACAATCCAAAATTTATACATATAAATAAGTAAATATAAAAGTTTAAGAACAAGTATCACTATTAAAATACATTTTTTTTAAATTAGTACGTATATACCATGCGGCCGCAAGGAACTTGCTAACCGCACAAATTAAGACAAGAGAAGTATCACTCCTCGGTATCCTAAGGGCAACTTTACATTATCTTATGCCCATATTCCTACAAACTGGACGTATCCATTTTCGCCGAACAGAGGCATAAGCTGGACAAAAAAACATAAAATGTGCTATAGATTCAGATACACAATTACAACCAGGACATAAATCAAGTGTTAATAATGATCGCCAACTACCAGTAAGGGACTTTAACGGTAGACACCCAAATCTAAAAGGACCATACAGGCTCTTACCTAATAAATTGAGAATTAAGTCCAAATAAGATTCAAACTGGGGATGCCATTTAAAAACAATAAATTGTGTTGTCAACCGACCATGAGATGTACATAAAATATAATTATTCCTAACATAAGACCAGTAAACAGATTTCAAAAGTTGTTTCTGGGCCCTCCCAAGATGTAAAACCACTTAGAAACATGCTTGAGCCAAGGAACAGAAACTGCATTGGGTCTATCTAAAATATCTTGAAAGGAGTCCCTGTAAACAGTAAGCTCAGGAGTGGTCGAAATTCGTACCCAGAAGAGTAAGGGTCTTAAAGCTATCACATCAGAGGTGCAATGAAATACAAGGTCCAGAAAGACCGGGATCAATGGTGTACTATGAAGGGATGCAAGAAGAGCTCTTGCAAAATTATTCTCGCTCACTGTCAATTTGTTGGTGTTAGAAGGACCTCACACCGCAGCGCCATAAGTCGCTGCACCCTGCGCCTTTGCCAAATAAATTTTAATAGCCGCAATGGTGGTATTATAGAAGTGCAGAATTGCACATGACCTATGCTGAAGAAGTGAGACACTCTTGCCAATCTGATCCTTCAACTGCATGTTGTTTGTAGTTCTTACTCCCAGGTAATCTATAGAACGTACGTTACTTAAGGGAGCCCCATCTAAGGTAATAGTACATCTCCTAGCAAGGCCCCTGCTTAATATCATTAATTTGGTTTTGATGGCATTAAGTTCCAGACCATGGTCCGCACAAAAAGCATTAAACCTATCAACCAAGATCTGCAGACCCATGGGGGTTTTGGAAATCAAAAGAGAATCGTCTGCAAATAATAAAATAGGGATTTTTTGTGCTTTCAGCGAGGGGGCATCATTTTGACAAGAAGACACAGCATGCACCACCTCATTAATAAACAAGGTAAAAAGGGTTGGTCCAAGGACACAACCCTAACGAACCCCCCGCCGGATGGCTATATGATCAGTTAGCTCTCCCTGGCTACCCCATCTCACCTGGGCATATGTATTCTCGTGCAACCTTTGTAATAAGTGTACTATATTATCAGGAATACCTATTCTATGCAGGACTTCCTATAACTTCTCTCTAGGGACCAAATCAAAAGCAGACTGAAGGTCCACAAAAGCAACATATAAGTTTTGCTTTGCCAGGACTACATATTTCCAATGTAAGAGGGTCAGCCTAAAAACCTGATCCACAGTACTAATTTGTGGGCGAAAACCCGGCTGAAGTGGAGACAGTACCTGATGAACATGGACCCAGTCCAAAAGCCTATCCAACAGTTGCTTGGCAAAATGTTTTTGAAGATTGTCAGTGAGGCTGATAGGTCTGTAATTAACAGGGGAACCCACATCACCCTTTTTATGGATAGAAATTAATTCAGCCCCTTTCCAGGTCTTGGGAATACAGCCTCCTGCAGCTATAGCATTGGATAAAGTATTTATGTACCAGGACCAAATAACTGGCTCAGATTTCAAAAGATCCCCCAGTATCTTATCAGGGCCTGGAGCCTTGACCGATTTTAAGGAGTTAATAGCAACTAGAGTTTCCGTTAATGAGAAAACAATACAATCTATGGAACTATCAGTAGACTTTCTTTGATCAACAGTCTCAAGACGCAATTCAGCCTGCAACGAAGTGGAGGAGTCCTTGTCGTGGGTAGAGCATTAAGCTGACAGAAGTGTTCCACCCATCTTTCAGTTTGAATATGCGTACGGATGATGCCATTACCCCCTCTGTGTCTATTGGCCAATAGCTTCAAAAAGGTCCCATTGTCTCTAAGTTTGGTTGCATCCAACAATTTCTGCCAGGTGGTATCTTCCCAACTTTTCTTTGCCAATTGCAGAGTTTTATTATACATAAGTCTAGCAGTTCTAATCGCCCCCTGTGTATGAGTCATAATAGCTGATTTTAGGGCTGATTTAGCATCGGAGCAGTCAGTTATTGAACCATTCCCTAACTTTAGAATTATCAGAGGTTTGCCTAGTAGTAGTCTTCCTACAAAAAATGTCCTGCAAGTTCCTTACCATTTCTTCGTGAATGCTCAAAATTGGAATGTTACTAACCTCATACTCCTCATAACCAGACATAATATCTGAAAAGGATAGATACATTTTCTTAATTAGATAAGGGTTAGACATTACTTCTGGCCAACTACCACGAGTATGCCTATGGTTCAGAAGGGGTCCGGGGACCTTGGAGATCCGAATATTCTGCAGTCTCCTAAACACATTACTATGTGAAGTGAGGAGTAAAGGATTATGATCGCTCTTGTGACGAAGGTCTACCTTCATATCTATAGAAAGGGACCAAAGCCTGACGTCTACTAAGAAGTAATCAATAACAATGGAAAGCAACCCTTGCTTGAAAGTGGGTGCAATGTTCAGATTAGAACTAGTTCGTCCATTGCACGCTCTTAGTCCAAATCAAAAACAAAGAGAAGTCAACTGAGAAGCAACACGAAAGCTAATACACTGGACATTTCCCTTCAGTTGAGGGATACCCCAGAGTTCGTCCTCCTCAGCCGTCAGATCACTATTAAGGCAGTTGGGTTCAAAAGTACAATTCATGTCCCCTGCAACCACTAGTTTAGTTAACAAGTGCAGGGTATCCATATATTCGGATAACTGAGCAACAGTCTGGGACTCTGATCCCCAAGGAACAGACCTGGCATACATGTTGATTATGATCATTTTAAAATCTGGGATGAATGAAAGTTGGACGCCCAATAAATCGGGGGAGTTAATGTGTAAAGCTAAATGATCGAACTGTAAATTCTTATTTAGCAGAATCATAAGTCTCCCCTTAGCATGACCAAAACACCCCGATGCTGGTTGAGCCGCTAAAAAAATATGTCACAAACCCGTCCATAAATATCGGGTCTTCAGCCCAAGTTTCTTGAAATATACAAATATCCTGCTTATTAATAAAACTAACCCACTCGGGATCTCCCAACTTCTTACCTATCCCCGCCAGATTCCAAAATATAATTGATAGTTCCAAGCGGGATAGATGAGCCCTAGGATCGTCCTCAAAATTATTGGTCCCCTCTTCAAAGCTAACCCCAGAAACTACAACAGGACTCATTAGTGGGAGAACAATAGGTAGTCATTCCACTTCTAATAGTGAGTGAGCAGGGTTACCTAACATGGTCGAACCACAACTACTACCAAAATCATAGACCCCATCCGCTGGGTCATCACATGGAATTGGTAAACTTGATAGACTGCCCGAAGACGGATGAAGTTGAAGTCTAATACCGACACCTCTAGGCCTCCTTAGGTGACAAGTGCGTGATTTAAAATCAATAAGATTATCCACCAACAATTTATCTACGAAATGAATAGAAATAAAATCAGAATCTAATCCTGATTGGCTATGTCTACCCACCTCAAGAATATCGGCACGGATGACTGAAAGACAATTCCTCTGCATTCGTAACCAGTAGGTCACCTTATTTATAAGGGAATCCTGAGTTTTTCTAGAGCCGGTGGGCAGCTTAGGTACCCCAACCATGTAAATAATACCACCTTTACTCCTCGAGCCTCGGCCCACATTCTTAGCAATGGGTTTATTCACCCCCAACTCGATATGAACCCTCGTCAGATGTCTTTAAAGAACCAATAGAGGGATTCTGTGGTCCAGCATGCACCTGAATACCAGTTGCTCCCCAGGGACCCTTAGTAAGATGAGAGAATTGAGTTATGTACCGCTTTCCTGGATCACAAATATTCCCATCCTTAGAACCTGAAGTATACTTCTGGTCAGTTGTTGCTGACAGGCCGGACAATTCTCGATACAATTTGCAGACATACTGTCAAAAAAGACAGTAGAAACCAAACCTGGGAGAGACTTATCCACTTGAACACAAATTTATTTTGCAGGGGGAACAGTGGGCGCCCCTCCTGGGGCAGGCATAAACTCACCCCTACTAACCTACTGACAGTTACACACGTCCCTCTGTGCCTGTTCTCCCAAAAAAAAAATCAATACTAATAACACCAGACTCTTTAAATCATCCAACTTCTGGGAGATGGAGGCCAAATCAAGTTCCCCACTTGGTCGTGCTTGTCCATCCTGAATCAGAGATGAGTCGGGTATAGTATTTCCTCCTTGACAGTCTTTGGGTAGTAGGTGTAAATCACAAGCTAGTGGTTCTCTAGATTCAGTCAAGGCGTCATAACGATTAGAGCATAAAATATCAGATGACACCAAAACCTCTGGGCTTAAAGGAAAAGAAGATGCCCTTCCCCATTTGGAGGGCACTCAGCAGACTTACCACACGAAGGAATACTCGTCGTAAGGGGAGATGTAGGTATCAAAATTGGTGGTGCCATGTGTGGTTCAACCTCTGCACGAAAATTAAGCAATTGAGGCCTTTTACTAAAAATATCTGGAATCTTTTTAGAGGACATAGGGGGTCATTACAACATTGGCGGTATAAGGCGCTTACCACCGTGCAGAAGACTGCCAATACACCGCCGCCGCGGCGGTAGACTGCCACAGCTTTTATGACCAACATCTCGGAATCCGCCAAAATTCAGACACCCACACAACACCGCCACACCAAAGGTCAGCGATAAACATGCGGAAACAAATCCTCCACCTCCACGCCAACAGAAACACGCCCATGCCATTACGACCCACGAATCCACGCGGCGGTCTTTCAACCGCGGTATTCTTTTGGCGGTACACACCGCCGCGCTCAAAATACACACACATCTACAAAACACCGCCACATTGGACAATTACAAATACACACACCTGATACACATACACACACCACTCCCACACATCCAATACAATATAAAACACACACCCACATCACCCACAAACCCCTACAACCAAAAATTCAGAGAGAAGGCGAGAGAGAGAGCACAGAATAGACAACCCCATCACACAGAGGCACACAACACCATCACCCACACATCATCCACGCCCTGGGCACCATCGTAGGGGTGCTGACGGACATTCAAAAGACCTTGAGGGACACCGTGGCACTCCAAGGGGCCCCTGACACTAGTCAGGACGACGAACTGCCCACCACCTCCGCCAGCGCTAGTGGACAGGATGCCCCGCCACAGGACCACCACACCAGCACCCCATCCCCTGCAGACGGACAACCACCATGCAAGCGGGCCCTGAGATCTAGGAACAGGACAGAGCAAGATGGCAAGACCCCTGCCAGGAAATAAGAACACCCTGATTGTCCCCCCACTGTCCCACTTTGTTACCCTGTCCAAATCGGAACTGCCCCAGCTCCACTTCCAATGGCCAGATGTGCAATGTACCTGTGAAACTAATAGACTGGACTCTGCCATGGACATTCCTCCACCATCACCCATCCCCATTTCATAACCCCCCTTCATTTTTTAGCACTTAAATAAACACCCTTGAAACACTAAATAAAATGGAGCCAGTCTATGATTTGTAATTTTGTATTATCAATGACAGTGTCATAATGGGTTACCCATTGGAAGGCTAAAATACCAATGTCACACATCACAAGCCCTTCAAGGATGCAAGCAGTTGACACGTAGGTTACCACATTTGTGAAACTGAAATGGAAGAGGACAACTCAGTTAACAAATAGTAAGTGAAATGTCGGTACAGGATAGAGGTAGACGTGTGAAAGTTAATATAATGTTAAACCTGAAAATGTACTCACCTGTGTTTCACTAGAAATATTGCTGTATGACTGACTGGTGTAATAGAATGTTAGTGTGTAATGGGGAGTTAAAACTAGGTGACAGGGACAACTGGAGAGACAATGATGTCCTGATAGGACCTAGCTGCTGTTGCAGTAGGGTAAGCACCTCACATTAAATATCTAATTTACCTCCTAACTAAGGGCTCTAAAGTCTTGTATGAAGGCCTCGCCCCCTAACTTCAACATATGGCTGCTAGAATCTCCGCCTAGAAAGGTTTAATATGGGTACAGTTATATTAGATATGCTGGAACTCGACCTGTAGATCATACCCTCTCCACAAATTCACATTTTTAAGGGGGTAAAATATGTTTAGTTTCTCTGAGTAGGGATACCAATCATATACTGTTTTATGGTGGACATCGCTTCCCAGGATGCTGTCTGCATTTTGGGTTAGGTCACACCACGGTTTTTGCTACTGGACCTCGTCCACCACTCTACCCAAGACTTTAGACTGTATGTGTGACATGTTTGGGGGAAATGTCTCTAAAAGAATGATGATCAATGTAGAGTTTTTCCTTCTTGGGCCTCCTACCAATTTCATAAAATATTGTA
Organism: Pleurodeles waltl; assembly: GCF_031143425.1. Classification (NCBI taxonomy): domain Eukaryota; kingdom Metazoa; phylum Chordata; class Amphibia; order Caudata; family Salamandridae; genus Pleurodeles; species Pleurodeles waltl. The sequence continues at coordinate 926,406,255 of NC_090440.1, forward strand.
AGGGGGTTAGGTCATTGGTAATGGATAGTTGCTACCTTTTTTGGGTTCATTATTCAGTGACCTATTAGAGTATAATAAAATCTTTCATTTTTGTCAAGCTAGAATAAATACTCACACGTCTCAAAGGGCCGAAGGTTGTTCGCATGAACCATGTCTGTGATTTGAGAGAATTTCCTTTTCTCCACTTATCAAAAAAGCCTGATTCTGTTACCGGTGTGGAAGTGGAATTGCCATGAATGGGAGTGTGTGGTGAGGGGAATTTAATCAGTTTCAAACGTCTTGTCAGAACCTTCCAGACAATCAATGTATTATTTTGGAAGTGCTAATATGGGCTCTGGCCTAGTGATCCACAATGAGTCCCAAATATTGCTGCTTACTACTGCTTAGTCTGTATGCGTCCATAGCTTATCAGCCTCCCTAAGTCCTTAGGTGACCACTCTTAGAGGACTCTCAGTTGTGCAGCTCTATATGCCAGAAAGTCTGGGGGTGCTAGACCGACTGTAAGCTTAGGGCAACACAGGATTCTATGGGTTGTCTGTGCTCTGTTTTCCTGTTATTTTCAAATGTGCATTTGTAATAAAAATATATTTAACCAAAATCAGGGTTACATTTGTGCATTAAGGTAATCTCACACTGAAGACATCGCTTGACATTTAGCAGAGTTGCTTCCCTGTGTAAAGCAATTGTCACATGCAAACTGTGACGCATTAAATAGAGTTTTCTCATATAAATTTAGCTGTACTAAGTAATAAACTGTAATTTGACCTTTGCACTGTAGTAATAAATGTCATGTTAGAATGGACGCACTAAACAATGTGGGTCACATTTGTTTTTAGTTCCACTGCATAAATATATAAACAATTCTCCCACTTAATTTGTATCTACACCTGCTAAATGTCTGTCAAATCCCAGGCAGATTAATCAATAAGTGCAACATATATTAGCAAATGAACACTTATTTAGCCCCCAAACCCCCTCTTTTTCAATATGACCTCCTTGATGGATCTGCATGAAACTGAGAATACCAAGAGTAAGCTAATCATACATTTATCAAATGGTACCAAAGTTATTAGCAAACCAAAAGTGTTTTGAACTGCTCCCCTTGTCCCTTGCTTTAACTTGTCCCTCCCATTTCCTGTATTGGATCTTCTTAAAACGTTATTACCTGCACTGGGTGTAACTTGCTAACTGCTTACCACACTTCATGCAGCTTCATAAACAATTCCAAAGTCATTAGCAAACAACAATGCTATCACCCCTTGAAAATTGTCATGCCAGACAATAGCTGCATCGGATAAGTGATTGCCAAATTTGGTGGAAATCCATGGGGTCGAAAGTTATAGGCAGGAAAACAAATGCCTTTTTAGTGGAAATGTGCAGCTGAACCATAACTACACATACACAGTGGCGAGTGACAGTGTGTAATATATGTTCATTAGAAACTACAGCTTTACACAGTATTAGACGAGTGCTCTATTGTAAACCATTTCCCTGTCAGATAGTCAAGATTTTTATTCTGTGGTGATATTGTTCAAGAACATTCTGGATATCACCTCAAGAAATTAACACACTGGTTCCAGGCAGACCTGAACTAAAATAAAAACTAAAGGTCGATGCAGTTTCTACACAATCATGAGGAGAGGACGTGGCCTAGGAGATAAGGTGCTGACCTTGGCCCCTGAAAACCTGGAATCTAATCATGGCTTTAACACTTTAACCAAAATGTGTGTGATTCTGAGGAAATCACTTAGGGCCAGATGTAGCAAAGGGTTTTTCCCATTCTGTGTCAATGGGAAAATGTGTTTGTACATATGACCCTTAGTCCCTGCCCCACCTTGCTCTCAATTACTTCCTGGTTTCTGTAACCCGGTCTCAGCTGGACCCCAAACACCATAATATACTGTAAACCACATTTCATATTTGAAATGCACCAAACCCATTACAAAACATTCTCTGTAATGGGCTTGGCTGTGTCTTGCGTTGGGTGTACTCTACAAAGCACTAACTTGAAATACATACATCCATTGGAAACAGTCTTCAATCAGTAACAGCAGCCAATCTTTCGGCAGGGAGGAGGGATCTTAAAAAAAGTCTTTTTTGAAAAAATACAACCAAGGGGTGCATTCTAAGCACACTTTTACAAGTATACTACCTGAAAAGCCTTGGGGCCCCATTACGAGGTTGGAGAGCCAACCGTCAGTCCACCAGCCCCGTGGAGAGGAGACCACAGTGGAGATGGCCGTCTCCCCCAGGTGGATTACAAGGGTTCCAATGGGCTGACAGGTGGAAACCTCTGAAATCAGAAGTTTCCATCGGTCAGCCCAGTGGACACCGTCGGCGGCATTGGCCACAGCTCCTCATGGAGCCGAGACCACAGTCATCGAACAGAGGGTGCTCCCAACACCCTCGGAATGCACACTGTTTGACATAGTGGTGGGCAGAGCAGGACCCACTGTGGCCCCAAGCACTGCCTCACTGCCAGCCTTTTCATGGCGGAGTCCATGCCATGAAAAGGCTGGTGGAAACTGGACTCGTGAACAGCATGGCGGCGCAGTGCCGCAGTGGCTAAGCACGACTCTAACCAACGCCACCCCTTCAAGAACCTTGTTCCTGGCGGTGGCAGTGGTCTTCTGGCGGTCCAACCACCAGGGTTGTAATGTGGCAGTCCGACTGAAGACCGCCAGCCTTGTAATGAGGCCCTTAGTTTTGAGTATAAGCTCTAATGGGGAACTACTGCAAAAAAATACATACTAAGTCGAAGGGCTTGGAAAACAATTTGTTACTTCTCTTTAGCAGTGTATATGAAGTTTACATTGGAAACTGAACTGAGAAAGAAGATCCAGCCAGTTGACTTCTTTGAATTGCCAAATTGATTAGAGTTGTTGTGAGAGCCCCAACTGGAGGCCTGGACCCTAAACCTCCCAAGTGTTTAGGTACTGAGTTTAGTTGGAGGTGAGCTCCCACTTCCAAAAATTTGAAATGCTGAGCACAATGCTTCAATGGTGATTTATTCACAAAATCAGTATAAGTTAGTTCCAAGGCTTTTTATTTCAATTACATAAATGGACTTCTTAAAGTTGAAAAAAAAAGAAAAAATAAATAAATCCCAGAATTGACAGCTTTGTCGTCCAAGCAGAGTTGGTCAAAAATACGTGTTTCACCCCATAAGCGAGTTAGCGGGGGCTTTCTCAAGGCTGTGAAAGATATGTATGGACAGTTATAAGTTACATGTCAGATCTTACCCAATTGTGAGCATGCATTCCATGCATATCATGCAGGACATGTTGTGCTGCTCATAGTGACATATATAGGTAAAACGAAAGGGTGCAATATCAGTCTGCCCAGTTTTAACCAAGGATTGAAACCCTACAATAGTATTAGTGGAGTGTAATAATAGATCAATTTAGAGAAGTCCGCTGTTCTTATTTATTGTTATAAGAGGAAATAAGGTAAAATAAGGTAATTAGAATCCTAATGAATAATAAGTGAGAAGAAAAATTCTTTACAAACTGGCACTCTCGTGGTGTGAGTACATGCTAAAGAAAAAAAGTTACGAGCAAGTGCTGTTATAAAGTCAAGTTGTGTGAAAAAAGAATAAAGCATGCAATATATACACATTTCTGAAACAAAGAACGACGTTACCCAATTCAAAACATAGTAACAGACTTCAGACATCAATGGTCTCAATTGTCGGTGCAAATCTGAACATAGAAACCAAGTGGTAAAAACACACTTGTATAACCAATAAATATGATACAGAACAAAAAAGAACAGCTTTTCAATTCTTAGAGAAAACAACTACCTTCCTCTGACATAATCAAACAAAGCCCATTATTGTCATGAGCCTTTAAATCCCCCAAAGAAGAAGCTTCGTTAACACAGAAGTTCTAAGTCCAATCAAATAAAGTAAGATATATACCCCCATCAAAGCAGTAAAAAGGCATCACAATTAAGGGTAATGTAAAAATAATGCAAGTAATTAACAGAGCCACAAGACCTTGTTTATGCCTGTAGTGCTATGCACGCCATGTGAAAGAGCCAAAAGCATTAATGGGAATTTTGAGAAAGGTTTTTTTTATGCTGGAAAACGTGAGTCTTAAACTCACCATGAATCACAAATGAAAAAAATATAAACCAAAAGAAACCATGGTACCTGGAAGCGCGGTAGGCGCAAGAGGAAAACGGCGAAAAATCGCCGACAGGTCCCGCGTTCAAACGCTGCAGCCACGTTCTGACTGCAGCGTGATATGCTTGACCGAGTGTCCCTTCTCTGTTTCGGAAGTATCGAAACAGAGGAGGGACAACAAGTTACCAGCACAAACAAAGACGACGGCGGCCATATTGAATATTGCCGGGGCAGCAGCTGCACTAGTCATAATGAAATAGTGGGAAACAAAATTGAAAAAGAAATATTTAAGGCGGTGTACTAAACTCCAAGGTGACAAAAAGGCCTGATTGGGCATTTGCAAAGAAAATAGATATAGATAGGAATAGTTGGAAAAAGCTAAAAGGTAGTTAATAGAAAATACTATAATTGAAAGGGTTGGACCCAAAATAGATGTTTAAAGGCAAAACTCAGAATAAAAATAAAAACAGGGAGCTTAAATGGAAAGAGGGAGAAAGAAAAACGGAAAGGGCATAGGAATAATCAAGAGAAAGAAGTAAAAACTTAACACTAAATGTTAAAGAGAATACTAAAAATCATATTTACTAAGAAAACGTCAAAATGAAGTCTCAAAGGCGGATAATCAAGTAAAAGAGGAGAAGGAAGTAAATGGGGAAATTAATTAAAGTTGCCAATGAAAGGGGGAAGCCAATAAAGAAACTAATTGAGACTCATAAGGAAAGCCAACAGTTGAAAAGTAAGAACGTGTAAAAAGGAAGAGAAGAGGAATAGTAATAGGTCTACAGGTATCAAAAGTAGATACAGCAGAACAAATAGTACAGTACAATAATTTAAGCACAGGACAAGTTTTTACAAAAGCCAATAGTGCCATTCATGATCTTGGTTCAGGCCATTGTTCACTGTGTCATATTGGATAATCATCCTGCTTTCTTCCTGGCGGAGGCGTAGTTGTAAGTTCCCGCCCCGTGGGGATGAAGTAAGACGACGTATGCCACTAAATTCAAAGCGCCGTTCATTATGATGGAATGTTTTATAGTGATCCACTAGGGGCACCTGAGTCTCCAGTTTTAGAATGTTCCGAAAGTGTTCTTGGATGCGAAGTTTTAGAGGGCAGATCGTACTGCCAATATAAGCCTTGTGTCATGGGCATACAATCAAATAGACCACATTTCTGCTTTCACAATTAATGAAATCCTTGATCACAAGTTTGTTATTGTTGATGTATAGGGTAGTTGATCTGTTAAGTCCCAATTTACATATTGAACACTTGGTACAGGTAAAAAAACCTTTAGGTTTGGAAAAGTAAGGTTCAGAGGCTTTTTGTTGAAAAAAGGAAGGACAAAGTGTATCTCGAAGGTTAGGAGCCCGGCGAAACCCCATTTTTGGTTGTGGTGTAATGTACTTTTGAATGGAGGTGTTGCTGCTGATAAGATGCCAATGCTTGCGAAGCTGTTTCCGTATTAGATAGTGACCATTATGAAATTGGGTAATAAAACGGATAGTAGTATCCTCTTTCCGTCGGGGTGATGAATTGATCATCTTGATCCGGTCCATTTGACCCAATTTACAGATGGACAAATGCAGTAACTTGTGATTGTATCCCCTATTCAGCAGTCTCTCCGTTATTTGTGCTGCCCCGGCAATATTCAATATGGCCGCCGTCGTCTTTGTTTGTGCTGGTAACTTGTTGTCCCTCCTCTGTTTCGATACTTCCGAAACAGAGAAGGGACACTCGGTCAAGCATATCACGCTGCAGTCAGAACGCGGCTGCAGCGTTTGAACGCGGGACCTGTCGGCGATTTTTCACCGTTTTCCTCTTGCGCCTACCGCGCTTCCAGGTACCATGGTTTCTTTTGGTTTATATTTTTTTCATTTGTGATTCATGGTGAGTTTAAGACTCCCGTTTTCCAGCATAAAAAAAACTTTCTCAAAATTCCCATTAATGCTTTTGGCTCTTTTACATGGCGTGCATAGCACTACAGGCATAAACAAGGTCTTGTGGCTCTGTTAATTACTTGCATTATTTTTACATTACCCTTAATTGTGATGCCTTTTTACTGCTTTGATGGGGGTATATATCTTACTTTATTTGAGTGGACTTAGAACTTCTGTGTTAACGAAGCTTCTTCTTTGGGGGATTTAAAGGCTCATGACAATAATGGGCTTTGTTTGATTATGTCAGAGGAGGGTAGTTGTTTTCTCTAAGAATTGAAAAGCTGTTCTTTTTTGTTCTGTATCATATTTATTGGTTATACAAGTGTGTTTTTACCACTTGGTTTCTATGTTCAGATTTGCACCGACAATTGAGACCATTGATGTCTGAAGTCTGTTACTATGTTTTGAATTGGGTAACGTTCTTCTTTGTTTCAGAAATGTGTATATATCGCATGCTTTATTCTTTTTTCACACAACTTGACTTTATAACAGCACTTGCTCTTAACTTTTTTTCTTTAGCATGTACTCACACCACGAGAGTGCCAGTTTGTAAAGAATTTTTCTTCTCACTTATTATTCATTAGGATTCTAATTACCTTATTTTACCTTATTTCCTCTTATAACAATAAATAAGAACAGCGGACTTCTCTAAATTGATCTATTATTACACTCCACTAATACTATTGTAGGGTTTCAATCCTTTGTTAAAACTGGGGAGACTGATATGGCACCCTTTCGTTTTACCTATATATGTCACTATGAGCAGCACAACATGTCCTGCATGATATGCATGGAATGCATGCTCACAATTGGGTAAGATCTGACATGTAACTTATAACTGTCCATACATATCTTTCACAGCCTTGAGAAAGCCCCCGCTAACTCGCTTATGGGGTGAAACACGTGTTGGCTGTTTTTCATCGAACATCGTTCCTCATTCTTTTTCCATTTTTGACCAACTCTGCTTGGACGACAAAGCTGTCAATTCTGGGATTTATTTCTTTTTTCTTTTTTTTTCAACTTTAAGAAGTCCATTTATGTAATTGAAATAAAAAGCCTTGGAACTAACTTATACTGATTTTGTGAATAAATCACCATTGAAGCATTGTGCTCAGCATTTCAAATTTTTGGAAGTGGGAGCTCACCTCCAACTAAACTCAGTATTGGAAACTGAACTGCCTTTTTGAAAAGTATTGTACTGGGCACAAACAATAGATGCCCAGGAGAGAAAGGTTTGGTCACAGATTAAATATTTTCTGTGCATATGACACACAGTGACATGCCATAAATCCAGTGAGAGAGAATTAACATGCCCCACGCAGTGCCTATGCTATTAAACAGAATTTCAGTGACAGAAAACAAAATACCGCCAACATTGCAGTTGTGCCCAGCCACGGTCTGCCATTGTATGCCAGAGTGCTAAGCTGCTATCAAGTGCACACTGAGTAATGCCAGGGTTCAGCTATAGCCCTTTTTTGGTGGCAGAATATAAATTCTTGAGTTTGGGGTAGTCTTAGTAATGTGACCAAATGTTAGGCCCACTCCAACATTCTTTATTTACCACAACAAAGTTTGTGGTCTAGAGGTGATTGATTCATTAGACGGACAGAAATATGAAATGTAAATATTTGGAAATGTAGGTTCTCCACAACCGGCAGAGGATGTTCCACAGCTTGTGTCACTCCACTGACAGGAGCATTGTAAGATGTGGAGTGCCATAGGGGTCTACATTCGTAGGGCTCTTTTAATGCATAGCTTGCTGGTGTTTCACATTCCACTGCTGAAGCAGACATGTTAATTAGAAATATTAAAGAGTGTTTATACATTTTGATTAACAAGAAAATGGTAGAAATGCATAACATAGAAAATTAATGTGCACGTTTGAAGATGTGCCCACAGAGAATGGTCACCACGATTCACGAATTATATTAAAAATGACTAAAAATTTGTGAAATGTTGAAAATGCGTAATAATAATGTAGTACTGTGTCATATTGAGATATTGTTGGAAAATGGGTTATTGGTAAGGGCAGGTAGGTACCTACACCTAGCAACAAGCCACCAACCTCCACTTAGGTACAGTTAGGTCTCAGTAAATTAATCCCAGCTCAACCCTTGGTAGCTTGGCAACGAGCGTCAAGGCTTAACTTAGGAGACAGTGTGTAAAGCATTCAAATATCACAAAACAGTAATTAAATAAAACACAGGAAACAGTTTAAAAATCCAAAACCAATTTATAAAAATAGTTTATATTTTTATCTTTAAATTGACACAAAAACGAATAAAATCGGATAAAGGGAACCGGAGATATGAATTTTTAAAGAATTATTACTTTTCTAGCGCTTAGAAACAAAAAGCGCCAATCGGGTCATCTGGTTGCACCACGACCGGGGCAAAGTCAAAGTTTCAGGCCGACCGCGATGGAGCCCTAATCGGCTACAAGTCGCGGGAGGCCTCGGTTAAAAAGTTACCTTCTGACTTAGTCTTTTTTTTGAAGATTTTCTTCAGCGGGACGAACCTGCCAGTCGAATCCGACCTCCTGGAGCCCTTGTCCGGATACGCGATGCTGGATTCCTCGGTGGAGATTTTTACCTTCAGACTTAGTCGTTTTTTCGAGGTGAAAATCCTTCGACCGGGGTAAACCTGGATCTTGATCCGACGTCCGTGGAGCCCTTCTCGGATACGATGGCTGGGAGGTCCCGGTCAGCTTTTTACCTTCGGACTTAGGCGGTCATTCTGACCTTCGCCGTCCGCCAAGGTACCGCCGTCAGAACACCGCACCGCGGTCAAAAGACCGCGGCGGTGATTCTGAGATTTGCCCTGGGCTGGTGGGCGGCCGCCAAAAGACCGCCCGCCAGCCCAGGGCAAATCAACCTTCCCACTAGGATGCCGGCTCAGAATTGAGCCGGTGGAGTGGGAAGGTGCGACGGGTGCAGTTGCACCCGTCGCGTATTTCAGTGTCTGCTAGGCAGACACTGAAATACTTTGTGGGGCCCTCTTACGGGGGCCCCTGCCGTGCCCATGCCAGTGGCATGGGCACGGCAGGGGCCCCCAGGGGCCCCGCGGCACCCTCTACCGCCATCCTGTTCCTGGCGGGAGAACCGCCAGGAACAGGATGGCGGTAGGGGGTGTCAGAATCCCCATGGCGCCGGAGCGCGCTCCGCCGCCATGGAGGATTCTGACGGGCAGCGGAAAGTCAGCGGTACACCGCCGGCTTTCCGCTTCTGGCCGCGGCTGTACCGCCGCGGTCAGAATGCCCGGCGGAGCACCGCCGGCCTGTTGGCGGTGCTACCGCCAACCTCCGCCATGGCGGTAATTACCGCCGGGGTCAGAATGACCCCCTTAGTCTCTTTTTCGGAGATTTTTCTTTACCGGGACGAACCACCAAATCAGGCCGGGTCGCGGTTGAGGCAAGCCAGCTAGAATTTCCACACCGGGTCGGTCCCTCTATGGAGCTTTTTTCAAAAATTCTCAAATCTTCTCCAAACTTCTGGGGCTTCACCCAGATGTTCTTTTAAGGTTCTTTTGGGGTCCACAGCTCACCCCAAGGGTCCAGAAGTTCTGAGATGGTCCTTGGGGGGTGTGGACTACAACTCCCAGAATGCACCTGGCGCAAACTCCTTTTTGGCCACTGGGCAGTGGTCAGCTGGTCGCTTTCTTCAGGAGTTGGTGCAGGGGACTCTGGTTAGCAATTTTTCACCTGTAGCAAACAGGGAGTGCCTCCTTGAACCAGTTGAAGCCAGGCAAAGTCCTTCTTGTGGTGAAGCCCAAGTGTGCAGCTGGTGCAGTCCTTCTGAGTGCAGGTTCCAGGTGCAGGCCAGGGGTCCAGCAGGGCAGTCCTTCTTCTCCTTTAGTTCTTTTCTTGTTGAAATCTGGTAGGGATCTGAGGTGTGGGGGCAGGTCTGCCAGTTTTATCCTTGCTCCTGGGTGAAAAGCAGGGGGGTCCTGGTTCTCCAATCAGGTACAGGGTCGTCCCCCTGTGATGACTACTTCCTGGGAAGTGTGGCAAAAATCCATCCCAAAAGGCAACATTCTCTAAAAATCCAACATGGCTGAATCTGATTTTTGGAGGTTACATCTGGCTGAGCCCACCCACTGGTGTGGCTAAAAATCATAAACACACCCCTCTCCTGCCCTCTCCTAATCTAATCAAGGGGGCACCTAGTTGTCTGGGGTTGCAGGATGTGGGGGTGTTGCTGGTTGCTCCAAATGTCCTTCTCTGCCTTTGAAGACCAGTTTGGCAGCCCTCCCCCTTCCTGCCTCACCATCTGCTGAGGGGAGATTCTCTCCCACAAGCACATTCCTTTGTGTGAAGCCAGGCCACTTCACACCTCATCAAGGCAGCTTGCCTAAGATGCTACAGGCTGGCCAATCAGAGCACAGCAGCAAAAACAATGCAGGGCTGAAATTGGCAACTTTTTAGGTAAAGTCTATAACTCTTTACCTGAACAAGTTATATTAAATCCCACAACTGGAAGTTGTGGGGTTTATTACAACAATGAATTTGATACCAAATTCTTGGTATGCAACATTTAAGGAGACTTTAAAATTTAAAATAAAGTCTCCCCATTCTAGCCTATGAAGGCCATTTACTTCAAAGAGGGAAAAACAAATTTGGCTGTTTTTACCTCACCAGGGTTTATAAATCTATTTTTATAAAGTCCCTGCTTATAGTTACATGGCACCCAGCCCTAGGGGCACATAGGGCACACCTTAGGGGTGACTTATATGTAAAAATAAGGTAGTTTAAGACTTTGGAAGTACTTTTATTTCCAAAGTCGAATTTGCATATAACTTTAATTTAAAAGCAGCCAGCAAGGCAGGCCTGCCTTTAAAATGACACTGGGCACCTCAGCAGTGCACCTAGGTGTGCACCACCTATGCTGTGGTCCCTAAACCTACATGCCCTACCATATACTAGGGACTTATAGGTAGGTTAACTTAGCCAATTATAATTAGCCTAATTTGCATATCCATTTTACACAGAGCACAGGCCCTGGGACTGGTTAGCAGTACCCAGGGCACCATCAGAGTCAGGAAAACACCAGCATAAAGTGGAAAATGGGGGCAAAAAGTTAGGGGGCCTCTGCAATCAGCCCTGTTTTCTCACAGATATATAACGTATGTTTTACATTATATTGTAGAGCTAACTTAGCCGAAGTTGTGGCATAGTTTTGCCTGGCCTCACGCAGAAGCTGAATAGTCATGCAATGTAGAAAAGTTAATGTGCTGAACTGACCCTGAACTGTTCATGTTAATAAAGTCTGCTTAGCTAGAATTTTCTGCAATGAACCGATGGACAGGAGATGATGGAACCAGAGTATGTATCAAAATCAGTGTAAAGCAGATGAGATGTACTTTCCGACAATTTGAACAATAGAGACACTGACTAGAGAAGAAGATGCAACATTTTCGATACCTGATGAGCCGGATGATGAGGACATCGTACAGTGAACCAATCGACACCCGGAGAACGGCGTAATATTAGAATTCATAGATTTGGAAAATTAAAGTTATTGGGTAGAGTAATAACTGGTGAATAACTGACCAATTAGGAATTGGGGGATGGTCTGGGTGACTTTGATATTATGTCATGACAGAGAGGGAACATTTCAGAATTGATGGAGAGATGTTAGAGGCAGATGATCGAGGGAGAGACCTTTGCCGAAATTTATGCAAGACTTTGTCATTGGGCTCATGCTCTTGAGAGCCTGATGCGTTGCTGATCGATTGATGACCTGAAGACTTAGACTGATTTTGTTGCTGATCCATTCCGTGGCTAGGTAGTTATGTTAATGTGACTGAATAACTTTTGTACCTTTTCCTTCTAGGTACCAACTGCGCTATTTAAATAGTTTTTCCCTTAGCTAGATGTTTTTCCAAATTCATGTTCTAAACTGTTTTCGCATGAAGTCCCACATGCTAATGCTAATCTGGGGTAGTTAAGGTTTTCCTATTCTGTACTGTAGGAAGTTGGCTCTGTATATACTATTTCAAAGTAAGTAGTAGTGCACAGAGTCCAAGGGTTCCCCTTAGAGGTAAGATAGTGGCAAAATAGATAATTCTAATGCTCTATTTTGTGGTAGTGTGGTCGAGCAGTAGACTTATCAAAGGGTAGTGTTAAGCATTTTTTGTACACACACAGGCAATAAATGAGGAACACACACTCAAAGACAATTCCAGGCCAATAGGTTTTTATATAGAAAAAAATATTTTCTTAGTTTATTTTAAGAACCACAGGTTCAAGATTTAAAAACAATACTTTAAATGAAGGGTATTTCACTCAGGTATCTTAGGAACTTTGAATTATCACAATAGCACGTACGGTCTTGGCACAAATGGCAATAAGCTATTTTAAAAGTGGACACAGTGCAAAAATCAACAGTTCCTGGGGGAGGTAGGTAAATGTTAAGTTCACAGGTAAGTAAAACACTTACAGGGTTCAAAGTTGGGTCCAAGGTAGCCCACCGTTGGGGGTTCAAGGCAACCCCAAAGTTACCACACCAGCAGCTCAGGGCCGGTCAGGTGCAGAGGTCAAAGTGGTGCCCAAAACACATAGGCTTCAATGGAAATAGGGGTGCTCCGGTTCCAGTCTGCAGCAGGTAAGTACCTGTGACTTCAGAGGGCAGACCAGGGGGGTTTTGTAGGGCACCGGGGGGGACACAAGCAGACACAGAAAGTACACCCTAAGTGGCACAGGGGCGGCCGGGTGCAGAGTGCAAACAGGCATCGGGTTTTCAATAGGAATCAATGGGGAGACCCGGGGGTCTCTTCAACGATGCAGGCAGGCACGGATTGGGCTCCTCGGGGTAGCCACCACCTAGGCTAGACAGAGGGTCGTCTGTGGGTCGCTCCTGCACTGGAGTTCGGTTCCTTCAGGTCCTGGGGGCTGCGGGTGCAGTGTGGTTTCCAGGCGTCGGGTTCCTTGAAGCAGGCAGTCGCGGTCAGGGGGAGCCTCTGGATTTCCTCTGCAGGCATCGCTCTGGTGGCTCAGGGGGGTCAACTCTGGCTAATCACAGGCTCGCAGTCGCTGGGGAGTCCTCCCTGTAGTGTTGGTTTTCCGCAGGTCGAGCCGGAGGCGTCGGGTGCAGAGTTGAAAGTCTCACGCTTCCGGCGGGAAACGTGTGGTCTTTAAAAGTTGCTTCTTTGTTGCAAAGTTGCAGAATTGTTGAACAGGGCCACTGTTCTCAGGAGCTTCTTGGTCCTTTTAGATGCAGGGCAGTCCTCTGAGGCTTCAGAGGTCGCTGGTCCCTGTTGGATGCGTCGCTGTTGCAGTTTTTCTTGAAGTGGGGAGACAGGCCGGTAGGGCTGGGGCCAAAGCAGTTGTCGTCTCCATCTTCTCAGCAGGGCTTCAGGTCAGCAGTCCTTCTTCATCTTCAGGTTGCAGGAATCTATCTTCCACGGTTCTGGGAGCCCCTAAATACTCAATTTAGGGGTGAGTTTAGGTCTGGGAGGGCAGTAGCCAATGGCTACTAGCCCTGAGGGTGGCTACTTCCTCTTTGTGCCTCGTCCTTGTGGGGAAGGGGCACATCCCTAATCCTATTGGGGGAATCCTCCATCTGCAAGATGGAGGATTTCTTAAAGTAAGAGTCACCTCAGGACATCTTAGGGGCTGTCCTGACTGGGGAGTGACTCCTCCTTGTTTTTCTCATTATCTCCTTCAGCCTTGCCGCCAAAAGTGGGGGAGTGGCCGGAGGGGCGGGCATCTCCACTAGCTGGGATGCCCTGTGGCGCTGTAACAAAGGGGGTGAGCCTTTGAGGCTCCCCGCCAGGTGTTATAGTTCCTGCAGGGGGAGGTGAGAAGCACCTCCACCCAGTACAGGCTTTGTTCCTGGCCACAGAGTGACAAAGACACTCTCCCCATGTGGCCAGCAACATGTCTGGTGTGTGGCAGGCTGGCAAAAACTAGTCAACCCACACTGGAAGTCGGGTATGTTTTCCGGGGGCATCTCTAAGATGCCCTCTGGGTGTATTTCACAATAAAATGTACACTAGCATCAGTGTGCATTTATTGTGCTGAGACGTTTGCTACCAAACTTCCCAGTTTTCAGTGTAGCCATTATGGTGCTGTGGAGTTCGTGTATGACAGACTCCCAGACCATATACTCTTATGGCTACCCTGCACTTACAATGTCTAAGGTTTGGCTTAGACGCTGTAGGGGCATAGTGCTCATGCACCTGTGGTATAGTACACCCTGCCTTAGGGCTGTAAGGCCTGCTAGAGGGGTGACTTATCTATGCCATAGGCAGTGTGAGGTTGGCATGGCACCCTGAGGGGAGTGCCATGTCGACTTAGTCATTTTCTCCCCACCAGCACACACAAGCTGGCAAGCAGTGTGCATGTGCTGAGTGAGGGGTCCCCAGGGTGGCATAAGACATACTGCAGCCCTTAGAGACCTTCCCTGGCATCAGGGCCCTTGGTAGCAGGGGTACCAGTTACAATGGACTTACCTGGGTGCCAGGGTTGTGCCAATTGTGGACAAAGGTACAGTTTAGGGAAAGAACACAGGTGCTGGGGCCTGGTTAGCAGGCCTCAGCAGACTTTCAAATCATAACTTGGCATCAGCAAAGGCAAAATGTCAGAGGGTAACCATGCCAAGGAGGCATTTCCTTACAGAAACTTTGATATATATAGTGACAAATGATTGACGGACTGATTTTCTGAACTCTGCTACTAATGTTGACATATTCATCTTTGTTGGCTTATGCTGAAGCATTAGAATGCATGTTTTCTCAAGTTCTGATTGGATTATGTTATTGGTGGACACTAATGAATTAATCCTGATTTGATTGAATAAAGTTTGAATTAATCTCATGAATTAGTACTGTAACTAATAGGGAAATAAAATTGTTAAAATATATATTGAGTTGTGGTTATTCATGAAGTATTGATCCTATTAACTGCTGAATAATGTTTTGCTTAATGATTAATGATCAGTGTATTTGATTATAGACAGACATTGGTCACTATAAGGCTAGGATACTCCATGCGAATCAAAAGGTTCAACGGCAAATACGTGCCCCCTTGTAAGTTTACTTACTAAGGACCAGGCGTGCTAACATCACCAAGTGACGCCTAACTTTATAAAGGTCTCTGAAACTACAGCAGCTGGGTCCTGGTAAGATATACAACTCCGTAACTGTACAGAAGACAACGAAAAAACTAGCCTTGTCATTATCCCAGGTAAAAGAGAGGAAATTAGGGATTACAACCAAGCTGTATTAACGCCACACCCATAAAACACAACGGCAAACAATTCCAGTGTGAAAAGCTTACTGGACAGGTCAATACTTTTAAAAAAATGCCTGAGTTTCAAAATCTATGTGTTATCTGTCTTCTCAGCAGGTCTCGCCACTCATACCCTTGCGGTTTGGGCCAAATGTCCACTGTCAGCAGTCCAGATAAACACATCAGCACTCAGTTTCCTTCAGAAGTTTCTGTTAAGCCGGTAGATGCAGCAAAATGCAAGCTATCAAATCAATGAGAGCAGTGGCCCAGATGTACAAATGTATATACCGGGTGTGCGGTTTGCGACACTTAAAATGCTTTTTATTATTTACTTATTCCATTTTAGGAATCGGAAAAGCTTTTTAACTCTTAAAATTTAATATCAAATACATACCGATTCGGCATCTGGAAGGGGAGTGCTGTAGGGAATCGGTATCAAATGCATCAATGGTTTGCGACTAATTAGGTTGAGAAACATTGTTTTATTTACTGACACCAGAAAGGAGGTGGTAATCCAATTTACAAAAGGTAAGAGCTCTACTTAGGGCCTCTTTTCCTTCAAGAATGCAAAATAAAAGAAAAAGTTTGCTTAAGAGGCAGCAGTGCTCCATGTGACCACTGCCTCCTCCCAAATAAACTTAAAAAATAATAATATACTTTTCTTTTTATACTCAGCCCCATTTCCTTTAAGGGAAACAGACTGAATTTATTTTTTTAAATTGCTTTATTAAAAGCAATTGTAGACATTAGGGTCTGCTGACCCCAACAGACCACCATTCCTCTGTTGGCCTCCAATTGCAGAGTTGGAATTTGCACCCCACCTCATTAATAAGCAGGAGGTAGGTTGCATTCCCACCCATTAAGATTCAGAATTTTAAGAACCAATGTATTAGTTCATAGGTAGATTCTTAAATTACTTTACTGTTTGCAAAATTGTGACTTGTATTTTATGGGCAGTAAATAGTACAAATACCCAAATGTTGGATGTGCAAATATTAAAATAGATTTTCCTCAGGTATATTTCCAAAACCATCGACAGGCCAGGGCCGTCATGAGAGGAGAGGCAGATGGAGATATTTATTCCAGGCCGCTCTTTTCCTGGTCCGACACTGCTCTTGCTATATCTGTTTTCTATATCGTAATCTCACACAGTTTTTTCACTCATCACACACAGACCCTGTGAAGAAGCATTGAAACGCTGTGAGCTGGAAGCCACTGACAGAATACATTTCCAGCGGAAGTGTAAACGTTCAGCATAGCTGGTGTCAATTAAAACCTCCCCAGCAATAGGCAGATGGATCTAGATGATGTCTTATGATGTGGGAGAAAGTAGGCCCACCTGTTGTGCAAGCCCCAACTCTAATGGGCCTGGCCATCATTACAAGACCCCTCTCCTTCTCCGCGTATGATCAAAATTATGAAAATTATTCTAAGGGTGACTGGTTTGCCAGCAATTAATGGCAGTCTATCATGACATATATGCTACATACTAGAGGGGAGTTATGGGGTGCAATTTAAGAGGAACTAGTACTATCTTGATAACAATCCTTACAACCTCCTATAAACCATTTTGGAATTCTGTGATTTAGCTGCTCTGGCTACTGATATATATTTTTTGTTATTTCAAATGAGTTTTTATTGGAGATATAAAGGGACAAACAAAAGCTGATGCATGGTCCAGTATAGGATTACACAAATCAAACAAATCAAATCAAATAGTAAAAGGATAGAGAAAAGGAAAAGTTCAGAGCATCATGATGGGCTGGGAGAGGAGAAAGACAAAGGATGTGATGCATGCACTCTCTGCACGGGGGTACTGTTTGTAGACACCATCTGGCCACTAATATTTTAAGAGCAAGCACAAAGATCTCAAGATTCCCTGATCCGTGAATGAGTAGTTCATCCAATCGCTTTTTCTTCATCGCATGCTGGTACTTGTAGTCCTGTTTAACTATAAAGCGGAGACTGCAAGGACCAGAATGCATAGAAAAAACCTGGAATGGATGAGCTACTCACATGTGGGTATGGAAAACACAAGAGCTCTGTAGGTATCCAATTTATTAGCTACGTTACCTCTTAAAACTCTTTTCCATTCACCAGGTTTTCAGAATATCCACATAAGATAAAGTTACATTGGATGAATCTAAAAGAAACTCATATCCAAACCCTAAAGCAAAGTCACTTTCTGTGATGACCTCAAATTCACAGGATGTGCATCGTCTCTTCCACTATCCCTATGATTTCAGTTAAATGATGTCCATGGAATAGCTTCCTTATGTAATGGAACCCTTAACTATACTGTCACTTGCTCTGTGACTGAGCATCTACCATCTCGTAAAGCCAAGACCCGTTCTAGACATTGTAGTGACTTAGGTCTGTGAATTGATCGCCTCCCCCGACCTATGCATGCGCAATTTGTCCCATGTCCTTTGCACACCAAAGCGCTCCTTCTCATCTGGTTGTAAAATTGGGAGAAATCAACTTGAGACCATATTAAATCATTTCAAGGCAAACAGTGATGTTTGCAGAAGCAGAAAAATAAAGGGACAGCTGCAATAAGTAATCACAGAAAATGTGATGCTCACTGTCAGGGAATTGTAGGAAAGAAGCATCTTCCTAGCAAAGTTACCACCACTTTTTGCCTGGTGTCATTGTGTTTAGACTGTAGCACACTGGGATCCTGGTATCAGGACCCCAGTGTCAATGCTCTCTCCTCTAAATTTGGTTATGGTCACTTTTACAGTCCACATTTGGCATACTGGTGCACCCGTGTAAGTCCCTAGTATATGGTACGTAGGTACCCAGGGCACTGGTACTCCAGGGGTCTCCCAGTTGCTGCAGCATGTATTATGCTACCCATGGAAGCCCATGCAAACTGTGTCTGCAGGCCTGCCATTGCAGCCTGTGTGAAATGGTGCATGCGCTTGCCTTATATCGCTGTCACTGCATTTGGACACTGTAAGTCACCCAAGTTGTAGGCCCTTTAGCCCAAGGGAAGGGTGCATGGTCCTGAGTGTGAGGGCACCCCTGCATGAGTTTAAACGCCCCTACAAACCCCATTCTCCATCCCCTGGGCTTTGTAAGTGCGGGGAAGCCATTTTAAGGTATGTATCGGACACTGATCAACTCCAGTAGTCCAACTACATAATGGCTTCGCATGTTCGGTAGCAAACATGTTGGAATCGTGCAACTACACCAATTCCAGTGCTATTTGCACAATACCATGTACTCTGGGAGTTCATTAGAGGATCCCCAGATCTGCCGTACATCCTTGCAGGGTCTGCATGCCAGCCCGTGCTGCTGCCAAACCCAGACACTGTTCTGCCCTCCTGCTGCTGAGCCTAACTCGAGCAGGGGAAGGCAAAACAAAGCGTTTCCTATAGGAGGAAGTTGTGACCTCCTCTCATTTAGAACTAAGGGACAGATTTACAAGAAACTGGTGCAGGGCGGTGCTGCGCCAAAATTAGCAGTGCCGCACTGAACCAGTTTTGAAAGGTAGGGAAGTGCTGTATTTACAGAATACAGTCACCCATGTGTTTCCCCTGTGCCGGCACTAAATTAAGCAGCCTGCGCCAATGCAGGCATCCTTGCATAATAGTACAACAGTGTCTGTGTTGTGGGGTTTGATTGTTTATGTGCAGAAAGGTGTCCTTCCTGCACATAAACAATTATCCATGGCATTTCGCTTCTTCTATGTGTGCTGCATAATGCAGCACACATAGAAAAAGCAAAAAACAAAGAGAATTAAAAGTATTCCTCCTTGCTGTGCCATGCTAACGCCACACCTTGGGTGGCGTTAGATTTTGGCGCTGCATCAGATTTATGAATTCTTGAAAAACTGGGGCAGCGTCAAAAGCAATGGGTGTTGCGATGGTACGCCCACTGCAACACCCATTGCCCGCCTCTCTGATGCAGAAAACTGTGTCGGAATGTCCCATATTTACAAGGAGGCGTAAAGCCACAAAAATTGACATTACACCTCCCTGTAAATATGGAGAAGTGCTTAGTGCCACCAAAGCGTCACAAGAAATGATGCTCTGGTGGCACTAGGACCTTGTAAATCAGGCCCTCTGTGTCTTTGGGCTGGGGTGAGGTGGCCTCTCACTGCTTTGAACGGCGCATGTGGTGTCCTCCTTGCAGAATCCTGAAAAGTCCAACCGCGACAGTCCTGTGTTAGCCTATGGGACACCCGGTTCGATAAGAACTCTGCATCCAGGCACCTGTTGGATTTCTGATACTTGCTTCTGGTAATTCCTTACTTCCCCGGCCCTTAGGATTATAACACACTTACCTTGTGGTATTGTAAGTGATTTACACTCCTCCTTGATAAACCTGAGCTGCTCACCACGGCTATCCTCAGAGAACTTTGGTTAGCTAGGCACCAAAACACTATCACTAAGGGATGTCTGGATTCAGTGTAGGGTGCCACACCACAATTGTACACCATAAACTGAGCCCGCCTTCTACAGGTATCTAGTCTGCAAAGTAATGTTGCTGACCTAAGAGATGCAAAAGCAATAGGTAAAGCCCTCCAACCTTTTTCTTTCCCACACTCAACAGCATCATCGTACACCAATGGAGTAGTGATTTCAACTCAAACCAAAACTATGTAGGGAGAGAGCTGAGGATCTCTTAAGTGCTTCAATCCATCAATATACCTCACACTAGGCAAGTCACCACACATAGACCGGAACACCCTAAAATAACAGGAAATTTCAAACTCCGTTCTGTGAGGGAAACACTGGGATCGCGTGGATGGTACACTGGACAACCAAAAGCACTCTGATGATGTTAAAAGGCAGAAGGTGCAGTTTACCTTTGCCAATCGCAGTCTATGTCTGCAAACATTTACAACCTCTCATCGACTTCTGAGGAGCTTAGATAGGTTTTCTTTCTGAAGGGAGTGAGAGGAAGTTCTGGTGCAATACGTTTCAATGACTGTATGATGGTGGTCAAACCTTTCAGATGAAAGTCACTTTAAAAGTGAGAGTAAGTAAGCTGCTGATTAGACAATCCAAAGACCTCGTAACCGTCATTCTTCATTCTCACCTCAGTTCCTTTGCACCACAACCAAATGGATGAAAGGGTTAGGAACAGAAGGGTTAGGAACAAAAGGGTGAGCAAGTTAGGCCACTGTCAACCACAACCGTGGACCACCAGCCCAAAACACAGTACTATAAAGCCACAAATGCAACACATTTCGCAGCACAGCACTACCACTCCAACCAGCACACACATGCATTGGTGCTCTCACTGCTAATGTATCGTTATGGACCTTAGAATGACTCTGCTACTCAGTGACAAGTATTACCCTTTCCATCAGCCAATATTGGGCATCAAAGCTTTCTGAATGAATAATGTTCCAAAATGTATTTACTACAGCGAAGTCGTGTCCAATCTTCAAGTCAAGTTTGAGTCCATCATAGGGCTGGAGTTCAGCAAAGGAACATTAATGTTTCTGATTGTCCATGTGCCAATTACAATATGACCTACACTTGTCCAGTCCCCTCAGCACCACACCACCACCCCGAGAATGTAACCATGGAACCAGCACTGCACAACCAACACTGGGAAGGGTACTGCACCGCCAACTCTAGGTATGGCACTGCCTGCCCCACAACACCACAACCAGTCCACAGCAAGAAATGAGAAACCACCAACACACAACAACTTCCCAATAAAGCTCTAGACTTCTCACCACCACACTACTGTCCCTCACCATCTAGTCACTTGCAACACTCGCACCTGTTTTACCATTGAATCGCACCTCCCAGCCTCTCCCAGCACGCTGCTTTCCCACTACAGTGCATAAACAAATCCTTAGGCTCAATATACAAGCTTATCACTACAAAAAACATATCTTTTGTCTTTGGCAAAACTCATTGAAGGTTGGAGTGAGCTCTTGTTAATTGGGAATGTGAGTGAAGAAAGACTTTCCCACCAGTACGGTGCCCGTTATGCCCCTCTAGGTTGAGCATAGCAGCGTGCAAGCGCTGCTTTTCCAATGTGTTGTTATCTATTTGGGCTTTTAGCCACACCCACCTCACGCCCATCACTATTGCGGGTTCATGGGCTTGCCCTTCAAAGATCCTTTATCATTGGTAAATGCTCTACATTTGTCCCTCCTTGGGGCGGTTTGGTTACTGCCTTGGACATCGACCCTGCTACATGGCTAAATGCACTTTTGCCGATACGTTTGACTGCGAGCAAACTTCTTTTTCCTTTTGTATCTCTCCATCCCTGCAGTAGATCGTGTAAGGGCTACAGAGATTAGGACAGGCAGTGAGCCTGGCCACATCGAGGTGAGTGGCGCTGCCCCGCGACCAGTACAACCCAATATTACAGCGGAGGCCGGGGGTGAGGCACTGGGGGCGCCTGCATTGTCCCACCAGGGGGACTGCTTAATAGACCCGCACCTGCGGCCCGGCTGTCCCTACTGGGGAGACGTTGGGGGGTGCAGCCTCGTGTGGAGGGGCCCTGGGGTCTGCGGTGTCCGGCACCCCGGTGCTGGCTGCTACCCAGAAAGGGCAGTCAGCCCCGTTTACCAGAGAAGCCAATCTGTGGTACAAAAGCGGAAGAACAACACCAGAGCGATCACTAGGTTGACATAAAATCACACACAGACGCTGGTTGTTGGCTCATGGAGGGAAGCAGCGTCCTCGACTAGACACAGGACCAAAACACAATCTCCTCTTTGAAGTAACCATCGACCTTCCACGCCAAAAGAAATTCAAAAGGCGAATAGCTAGTTATTAACACTAAGGCCTGAGATAAAAGACAATTTCAAAATAGCACGCCAGATGGAAAAACGGATAAGGGAACTAGAATTAAGAGCTGAAGATACCGAAAATAGATCGTGGCGAAATAATATCAGAATCATAGGGCTGCCGGAACGATCTGAGGGAGCCAACATGGTAGACTTTCTTGAAAAATGGCTGAGGGAGAATGTGGCAGATGCGGGCCTTTCCCAGTTCTTCGCAGTGGAGGGGGCCCACAAGGGTCCCTGTGTGCCCGCCCCCACCGGGTTCCCGTGCTAGACCAATAATAGCCAGACTGCTCCACCACAGGGAAAGAGACTACCTACTAACTCAAAGCAGGAAAAAAGGAGACTGCACGGTCGACAACCATGTGATCTGAATTTTCCCCAACTTCTCCCGAGAGGTACAGAGACAGAGAGCCTCCTTCAGGGAGGCCAAACAGAGACTCCGCAAAATGGGGGTTCAATGCGGGATGCTGTTTCCAGCCAAATTACGAATAGCGACCGCAGCAGGCACACAGTTCTTCAGCACGGCAGATGAGATATGGAGCTGGATCAACAAACAACCATCTGGAAAGACAAACCACAGCCCGGAAAAGTGCCATTTAAATCGCAAAGGAAAGTATAACCTCGGCAACTCTATCAAACGGACCAGCCCATCCCCTCTAGAAATTTTAAATGATCGCCAAAAAGCTATGGAAGCTGCTGCATCTCTCAGCTGCTCAGAACAGGGCTCACCTAAGCAATCCCAGGATGATATAGATCAATCGGAATCAGAACAAGAATCAGAACACTCACTTGCATCCGAAAAGAGGGGCCCGGACATGACCCCAGGAACATCAGACAACATCATCTAACGAAAAACGTGCACCATAACAACAGAATCACAATTTTCTGAAATCAAAAATAGAACACAGCGGCTGCACCTGGAGCCGCGCCATCTGGATGGGTCACAGAGTAACCCACCGGACAACACATACCCATACTGAATATAATCTTGGGGACAAGGAATCCCAGTATGCTTACTACCCGGGAGTTGAGGAGGAACCGCCTTGCTGAGCTTCGGATTCCAACCCAGAGCACCCCCCACGTTATTGGACAGGTTAACGTTTCTATACAAGTTTGGGCAAGAGAGGTTTTGACTTTTGTCCTGGGGATGGAGAGTTGGGTAATTACTTTGTTGGGGGTTTATCTGGGGTTAAATAATACACTGAGAACCCTTATGAAAAATGCAGAACTGTGATAGCATGACGGGGTATGTAAAGAAGCTGGATCCTCAGAAATATAAACTGATTAGGGGAAAAAAACAATCAACATGACAACACCAAAACCATATAAGTTCCTTACATGGAACATCAGAGGTATGCACTCAATGGTTAAGAGATATAAGATCTCATCATACTTGCAAAGGAGGGGAATCCAAATAGCAATGCTCCAAGAAACCCACCTAACTTCGACTGAGGGCAAGGCTTTGCAGAGAAGATGGAGGGGACAGGCATTCTATACCACCTACTCAGCATACTCGAGAGACACCCTGATCTGGATCCGGGCGGGGGTCCCCTTCCAAATAACAGATAATCATACAGACCCCCAGGGGAGATTTGTGGCGATCAAGGGCAGACTAGAGGGAAGAGAACTGGCTTTGATTAATGTTTACGCTCCCAACACAGATCAAGGTGAATTCTTCACACGATTATCCAGCTTACTAGCGTCATACTTACAATCCCCAGTGATAGTGGGGGGTGATTTTAATTGTGTAAGCGACCTCAAAGTAGATAGATCGCATCCTCCCCTGCCCAATTCCCCATTGGTTCACTACTTGGCAAACAAACTGGGGTCTAATAGATGCCTGGCGTAAATTACACTCTAAAATCAGGGACTACTCCTTTTTCTCTAGCCTTCATGAACTGCATGTACGATTAGACTCCTTTCTATGCTCACCTGTTATACACACATCAATATCAAACACGGAGTATTTGTCTCGTACAATATCGGACCATAATCCCCTGTTGTTATCTCTGAAATGGGGTTCCTCCATTCCCTCAATACCCACGTTGACACTCAAACCCAAATTTTTGGAGGATGCTCCCTTCCGGGCCGAACTCCGCCAATGTGCGATACAATATTTCGAAAACAATGATGCCACTGCATCCAATACACTGATAGAATGGGATGCCTTTAATGTAGTAGTAAGGGGGAAGTGCATAGCCGAGACAGTGGGTATACGTAAAATTTTGTTGGGCGATACAGAGCGGGCCGAGACTAAATTAAGAGAGGCTAAGAAAGACAGACCTGGGAATCCACACCTGCAAACCCTAATACAAGAACTCAGGGTGGCACACTGAATTGAACGCCTTAGATGCTTTGACCACAAAAACTACCTCACAAGGGCTCATGGCGAGAGAGATAAGGCGAGCGGGCCTGGGTGGTTTCGCAATCTGAAAGATCCCCCCCATAATGAACCTGATCTCAGAGACAGGGACCCAACTATTTGAGCCAGAGCAAATTAATACACAGTTTATGTCATTCTATGCGAAATTATACCAAAAAAGACTCAATTTAAACAGAGAACAAACTGAAAACTATTTAACGGCACTAAACCTAAAACCCCGGGAACCAATACCCACAGAAACACTTGAGGAGAACGTCACACTAGATGAGATTAATGAAGCCATGAAAGGAATGGCAAGGGGAAAAACACCTGGAACAGATGGCCTCCCCACTGAGTTTTATATAACCTTTGCTGGAATACTCTCTCCGAGACTAGAAAAAATGTTTAAGTGTGCCAGAGACCAGGGCCTTCTACCTGAATCCTCTCGAGAAGCGGTCATAGTCCCTCTTCTTAAGCCCGGCAAAGATCCAACAGGAGTGGGAGCGTATAGACCCCTCTCTATGTTGAACCTTGATTACAAAATCCTTAGCAAGACCCTGGCATCCAGACTTCTCCCACTGATGCCTTCTTTAACACCCAGACCAGGCAGGTTTCATACCAGGGCGCAATACAGCTGGGACTATTCGTAGATTAATTGCCATCATGAGAGACGTAGCTCCCACCGCTGGGACTCCAGGTATCCTGGCAGTAGATATTGAAAAGGCCTTTGATAGCTTAGATTGGGATTTCATTTATAAAGTCATGTCCAAACTTGGAATAGGACCTGAATACATCTCATGGGTGAAATTACTACACACTGACCCCTCAGCCAGAGTCCGCACAGGGCGCATAATATCTAACAGATACAAAGTGGAACGCCGGACTAGACAGTGTTGCCCCCTTTCCCCCCTGCTGTTCGCACTGGCGATGGAACCACTGGGCGCCGTGGCCAGGGCAGGAGAGGGGGGACCAGGTATCCTTGCCAGAAACGAGAGACATCATATAGCCCTTTATGCGGACGACCTCCTCATATTCTTGGAAGACATCCAAAGGGATCTACCACTAGCACAGCTAATGCTAACTAACTTTGAAAGCCACTCAGGCCTAAAAGTAAACTGGGACAAAACAGGCTTACTCCCTCTTAAAAAACAGCAACCACCACCCCTGAATTTGGGACCGGTTAGATGGATATCAGATGGGCTCCCATACTTGGGAGTGAAAGTTTATCATGACTCCTGGGATATCCTAGATGGAAATTTAGGTGGCACAATCCGCTCCATAAAAACCTGTATGACATTCTGGCAAACACTGCCAATATCAGTGACAGGGAGAATTGCGATTCTCAAAATGATCGTATTGCCGAGATTGCTATATCATTTCTCAGCTATCCCAATTTGGATTCCTAAATCCTTCTTTAGGGAATTAAACACCATGGTAAGCTCATTTATATGGGGTAAAGGCAGGAAGAGAGTAGCGTTGGCAAAACTCCAAAGACAATCAACAGATGGGGGTCTGGCAACACCAGATTTCGAGACCTATTATCTTGCAGCACAACTACAGTGGTTGGCACTCTGGATCTCGGATAGACTATTGGCATCAACAAACGCAAAAATGTCCACCCCACAGGGGACTAGACTATTTGAGATACTCTTGGGGTCCCCTAGAGACGA
This sequence comes from Pleurodeles waltl, assembly GCF_031143425.1. Lineage (NCBI taxonomy): Eukaryota > Metazoa > Chordata > Amphibia > Caudata > Salamandridae > Pleurodeles > Pleurodeles waltl. Next base: position 926,432,342 of record NC_090440.1, read on the forward strand.
GAAGCAAGACAGTCCAGAGCTAAAAATACTAACTAAGTGCTGGAAAACCTTTTTATGTAAGATTAAAACTAAAAAACCCTACTCGGCAGAGCTTCCCCTCAGCTCCTTGCAAGCAATGACGCGGAGAAAAACTGGATTCGAACTGGGAGACTGGTTGGAGGCCGGAATTGCTACGGTTGGCATGCTTTTCAAGGACAATAAACTGATGACATTTGAGGCCATCAGAGCGGAATACGACATTCCGGCAAAACATTTTTTAACATACAGGGCTATAAAAGCCAGTATATAGAATCATTGGCGAATGAAGGGTATTGAACCCTCTGCACAAGCAATATGCACATATTTGGCATCCCCAAGCAACAAAACTAAGGTAATATCAACACTTTATGCTTTGATAAGAGCAGACATCACAGAACCCTTACCCTACCTCAAACAACAGTGGGAAAAAGCCCTCAATCGTGACATCCTGGAGGTATAATGGGGACACATCCTGCGAAACTGTCCCAAGGCATCGCGAAACGCTAGATTTAAACTTATCAATTTCTATATCCTACACCAAGCCTATTTAACGCCTGCCCGCATAAATAAATACTTCAATAAAACTACTGAGGGATGCCCAAGATGCGGATTAGTGGATGCTGAGTTTAACCACATGTTTTGGGATTGCCACATACTGGCACCCTATTGGACTGAGGTTTGCCAAAAATTGTCACAACTACTGAACAAAAACACGATTTGTTCTATGGATAACTGTCTCTTACACTCCTTTACCCATTCAACGAAACATAAAGCCTCAGATAGATTCATAGATCTGGCCTTAACGTTAGCTAAGAGAGAGATATCAATCAACTGGAAATACTTAAAGGGCCCTAGAATAATAACCCGGAAGAACGAATTACTTAAGTGGGCAACTGCAGAAGGCACACTACTTCAACGAGAGGCTAAGAATGGGAGCAGACCCCTGGAAGTGTCAGAAGACTGGGAGATAATAATGGACACACTCAGATCGGAGTTCATACATTAGAGCTCACCCAGTAAACAACATTTAGGACCATGTAATAAATAGCAAATACAATAGCACACAACTTTTAGACATAGGTCGAGACACACACCTGACCCTGATCAAAAAAACATAATGCTTCATACTCCTGCCGAACACCCCTAAGTTCTAATCAAACACGACTAGATACCCTGAAGGAAAATTATCAAAGCTGAACCATGGTTCTCAGATGGAAGGGCTAGGGAGGGACGGGGGGGGGGCGTTGAGTTTTGTTATTATAAGAATTTGCATTATATTATGAATAAGTACTACTAACCAGATTATGTACTTTTGAGACCAAGATATAATATTGTAAACAGAGTAACACAATAAGAATATGTATGAGAACCATTGAAATGATATAATACCAATAAAATCTGGTTTAAAAAAAAACATTTCTTGTTGTACAAGAGCGAGATGCAATGTGCCTTAGGACCGGGGCTGGCTTTAGCGCTGGGGGCCTGGGTGCAAAAGTCTTTTTTTGGTGACCCCCATTGCCTCCTTCTCCACTAATTTCCTCATGACCACTCTGAAACAGTGCCCTTCATCTTTCCAAAGCCCCTCTCTGAAAAACGTTTCATTTTATTAAAGCGCAACTCATAGTTTACTCACACTCAGTTTTGTGATCCTCATGGTACACATTTTTTGCCACAGGCACATTATCCCCTGCGCTACTTTATGATGATTTAAATTCCGATCACTCACCAGCAGCAACATTAATCAGCTGAGTTATCTCAATAGGAAAGTGTTTGTGATACCATTTTTAAAATCCCTGCAAATCAAACAATGCCGCCCTGCTTTTCTCTATCTGCTGACTCTTCCCTCAGTTCAAATTTGCAATGGTTTAGCTATTTTCTTGTGTGCAGTCATGAAGGCTAGATCGCACCTTTAGGCAAAACTGAGGCGGTTTCTATGTAGAATTATTTTAGTAATGTTATTAGTTTTCTATTTAAAAAATATATATATATTTTTGACAACATCGCTTCTCACCTAGTTTTATTGTTTTTAATGAATTATTGATCTTAAACTTTCTTAGCGAATTCCATGACCATAATGCTATATATTTTATCTATTGATTGTTAAGAGGAAGTTGATTGGTGCTTTGTTTATATGTGTATATTTATTTGCTTTTATGATTATGTTATGATTGTGTTAAAAAATCGAATAAAGTATTTTGGAGTTGGAGCCGAGTTATCTCATCATTTTTATTGTTGTCGCACCGCCCCAAAGCCGGCCCTGCTTAGGACAACCATGTGCGGTAAAGCTGCTCCCACAGATCAGTTACACCTCGTTTGGTTATTTGTACTGCTCAATATTTTATTTCATTTTGCCAATAGCACACCATGTCCCAGGGAATGCGAGCCTGTGGGGGCTATCAGTTGTACAGCTCTCAGAACAGTACTGTAAATTATCCATGCAGCAGAGGAGAGCATCGTTGTTAGAGAACTGCTTGCTGGGCAAAAAGGTTTTTTCTCATTCATCTTTGGCACTCGAAAATGATTTTAAAAATATATGCAAGGAAAAATGACAGCATGTAGAAGCACTATCCCGTTGTAGTTATGGCTCCAATTACACATGATTTTTTTTTTATAACAAATGTGGTGTCTTTTTTGGTTTCAGTATAGAGCAGACGATAAAGCGCCTAGTAGGAGTAGAGCGGTTTAAGGAGGAGCACATGTATGATGTACACAGAATAATGTGGCCCTCATTCAGGATAGACCAAGATGAGAAGGGAGGGGGAGGGGGCTCCTCATATCCGGGAGAAAATGCTGCCACAAGTAAGCACTTTTGGGCGGGACCGGGGACAGTTTATTGATACTGGTACCTACTGCTGGCTTCCTGAATCTGTTCATTATGTTTGTGTTACTATCGTCTCTTCGCTATGTCACAAAAAAATGATTTAAAAAAATTAAATAAAAAATAATTGAGCTGCCCAATTATTCAAGCGGGGTGGGTCAACTGCGGATCCAATCTGCAAAGGTGAGCGTCGCGGTAACAATGTGCAGCTTCAGTGGTTTCATTAAAGAAAAATATTTGGGATGGGGAACAGGGAAGAGAGCAAGGAAAGCAATTCTCTCATATGAGTGCTGAAAGGAAAAATAAAAAATGTCTTCGCGTGTCAACCGTTGAAGTATAAATTCACCCAATGAAAAATTATGTTCAGAGGTAAAACAAACACAAGAAGAGGAAGGAAAGCCATTGAAAAGGAGGAGGGGCTTGAGACAGACTAAAAAACATCCAATCATAAGCAAGGGGCTGACCAAAGTCCGAATATCTTGATACCAGACAGCTGAAATGGTCAATAGGCAAGTTATAACAAATATTTTGTTTGTGATTTTGTTTTCAGTTATATATTTTTTTAGAGGCAATAAACAACGGATCATTCATATTTTAGAGGTGATTTTCTTTGAAACGTAAATGTAAAGGGGCCCTGGTAGGAAAGCTGCCCTCCTTTCCATTCTCTTCGGGCTCCTTCAGCCTCAGACAGAGCCATCATCGGTGGACAGACAGCCTTCCAGCTTCCTGTGCCAGCACCGCAGTCTGTGTCCACTGACACAGATATAAACATTCACGGAGTTTGGGCCCCACGGGGACTAATTCAGTTAAAATGGATGAAGCGCCCTGAGCCGCCCCACCCTCATTACAAGTACCACGGAATTACGGTGCAGTCAACACCACCCAGGATAAATTAAACCCTTTAATACACCTGGATCTGCCCTTCTTAGCGTGGGGTGCTTTTTCACCATCCCACTTTTAGTTACGGACTCTTCTCTCCCCGTGCAAGTTCCTTCTGCAAAGCCTGGAGGAATTCACACGAGTGTGCTCAGATCTCAGAACTTGGAATACAGGGATCTCACACAAACACTGTGGGCCTCATTACGACCCTGGCGGTCATAGACCTCCAGGGTGGAGGCCGGAGGTAGCACCGCCAACAGGCTGGCGGTGCTACATCAGGTATTCCGACCGCGGCTGTGAAGCCGCGGTCGCCCAGCCGAGTCCGGCGGTTTGCCGCCGGATTTCCCCCGGCTGGGGGAATCCTCCAGCGCCGCCATGGGGATTCCGACCCCCTTCCCGCCAGCCTGTTCCTGGCGGTTTACACCGCCAGGAAGAGGCTGGCGGGAACGGGTGTCGTGGGGCCCCTGGGGGCCCCTGCACTGCCCATGCCACTGGCTTGGGCAGTGCAGGGGCCCCCTAACAGGGCCCCATTAAGATTTTCAGTGTCTGCTTGGCAGACACTGAAAATCACGACGGGTGCAACTGCACCCGTCGCACCCCAGCAAATCCGCCGGCTCCATTCGGAGCCGGCTTCATCTTTGCTGGGGCTTTCCTGCTGGGCCGGCGGGCGATCTTTTGAAGATCCCCTGCCGGCCCAGCAGGAAAGTTAGAATGGTCCCCGCGGTCATTTGACCGCGGTGCGGTGTTTGGGCGGTTTCCGCCCGGCGGGCAGCGCCCGCCGCCCACCGGGGTCGGAATGACCCCCAGTAGTGTTTCCAACAATGAGGGTCGAAGCTGTGCAGTTGAGACCAGATCTCAGAAATCAAGATGGCATGTGGAGTCCGTATTGAAACATGTAACTGTGACCCTCGGCACAGTTGTTTTTGATTTATTTATAAATCGAGACACGGAGATATAAAGTGAATTACAGGATCAGAAATCTGGGATCCAGAGCCTGGGGTCAGCAGCGTTGCTACAAGACCTTATACGTGCTTAGGGCTTCACAAGCAGTAGGAAAGTGTTACCCAAACATGGCCGGCTTTAGCGCTGGTGGCGCCCGGTTCAACAACCTTTTGGGTGCCCACTGTGACCTCCTCCTCAAATACCCTCATTACCACCTGGCTAAAGCACCCCTCATCTCGCCATGGCCTAACTCTCACATACATTGCATTTGTATTAAAGCGCTGATAAAGGCTGGCTTTAATAATCCACTCAGCTAACCACATAAAATATAGATCTATTGTTTGCAGCAGGCACATTAACCCACGTTGTGAGGCGAAACTGCCACTAGACAAACGTCCATCGCCCCAGCAGGAGCATGGACATTAATCACAAGAGTTATCTTGACGCTTTTATTACTGCACAGGCAGGTACTAATGGCCCTATTGGCCATACTGTCCTTTTCAACCAGTTAGTTGCCTATTAATTGATTTAATCACTCTAAACGGCCTTCCTTCATAATTGGCCCGTTACTCAACAGTTGCTTTTTATTGAGGGAGACACGGTGAAAGTTCAGGGCCTCTAGAAGAAGTAGTACATTCACAAGTGAACTGTAAGAAACTGCCCTAGGCTACTTTTGATGTATGTCAGAAATTGCACTATGTAAGGGCATTATTACAGCATGAGGACGCTACATACAAATACGTTTATTATGTATTACACATTAATAGCATTCGCAAGGAACAGCCAGACCTTTGAATTAACAAATAATTATATAAAGCCTCTGAAATCATTCCATAAATATGCACAAGAGAGCAATTAAGTCAAGCTGTAATGAGGAGCAGCACGGAGATCTGAACAGCTTCGGGCAGACCCCCAACAGTAACTGATCATCACTAGCCCAAAGGTTCCCACAGGACCTCAAACTATTCTACATGTAAAATGAATCACTACACGTACATTCCAGTCACCATAACCTGTCAACAAGCGCTTTCGAAAAGCAATGATTAAAATATTGATTTCTCAATTACTTATCAGATGAGTCCATCAAGATTGGTTTCCTTTTAACTCATTTGTAAACAACTCCAAAACTATGCTTCACCCACAGACGACTCTCCCTGAAAAAGTGGAGACGACCTCACAGTTTCCACCTATTAACATGCTCTTTTAATTTGTTAGTCATATGACGCACTGATTTTGTATGTCTGACTCACTGTAACTAGTTAGAATTTTTAGGTCTGAATTGTGACAGACCAGCTGTCAATCACAGCTATTCCTTACAATATACACAAAGTGAGCTTTGGGTTATCCCTTGTAGCCATTTCTCTTCCTCCAACCAGCCTCTTTCAGTCACTGGCCACATACTTTGTCAATCACTTCCTGACTCAGGCGAGTGGAGTATTCATCTTTCACGTAATGCCATTGTCAATTTGGGTATATCGATCCGCCCCCACTTGAGTACTTACACTGAACTCCACGAGGGCTACTTTACAATAATAGGTCTCTCTGATCTTACCTGCTGGCTGGCCTCCATCTGTCTTGCTATAATGTGCTAGCGCCGCATATGTAAGCATATTAAACCCAGACATTACCTTCACAATGCTTATTTTAGTTAGAATTTGGACTAATAAAATGATGCGTTAACTGGATGATTCTTCTGTAATGCATTTGCTGTGAATGCTTTAACTCAGAGAGGAGCTAAACAAACTAACTCCTAAGAAGAACAGACCAGTCCCACGCACTCCATCAGGCTGGATTTTGCATAAACTGCTTACTCAATGAGTTCTCAAAGATCCACCCAGTGGCCACGGCTTCTGCACTGCATTGGGTAGTGGACAGAAAGCGGCAAGGCTCTTTTTGTACAGCAATTAAGCAAACCTCTATTACTCAAACAAATGGAAAAGCATACAAACCATTTATTTGTACGCGTTATAAAATGTAGCATTAGGTGACAAAAGAAAAGTACATTTTCACATGATAGATCGTACTTTGGCCCTAATAATGTATTAACTAATCTTTAGTTCTGAACCGGACAGCTGCTGTAATAGAAACCAGTAAGCATGAAGCAAGTGGACATTTTCATGAGTGATTTTTTTGATTAGTGCTGTTGTATTACAGTTAAACTCTCTCCATCCCTTTGTGGAGATTACAGATCGGTTGACCTAGTTTTGTGGAACATACTCTGGAAGACCTGACCTCATTTTAAAGTACACTTTTTGTTAAAAACCCAGGATCCTGATTTGTTTGTGTGTCCGAGTAAGCCTGCATATGTCCCTATTCACGAACAATGTAGGAATTCTGCACTCATAGAAACACAAATGTATTTTGCTGCAGGTCTAGAACTTTTTTGTAATCACAATATTCCCAGTAGTAAGCTTGGGAAGTTGTACCAGGCACGTATTTTCAGGCTTACTAGTGAGACCGTTGTGTGCCATCTCCCAAGGACTTCAATTCCTACTGAATGTGATTCAACAGTGTACAATTCAAGGCTGTACTGGCCGTACCGGGCATTAGGCATTTCCTCGGGTGGCTGAAAGGGTGGGGGCCAGTTTTGTTACTGGTGGGCCGACTTTGGGTTTGGGTGGCAGGTTTTATAGCAGTGCTGCAATATCGGCCCCAGTAATAAAAACAGCAGTCCAGCATTATCCACTCAGCACTCACTTTCTTTTCCAGCCTCCCTGTGTTTTGAAATATATTATGGTTTTAGAAGACCAGCTGCAGAGTTCCCTGTATATCCAGCAGGTTTCAGCACAACAAAGTGCCAAAATATGTCCGATCATTAATCTTCCTGCTGGAGAGAAATAGAAGTTTTGTCTAGTGACAGTTTTGACTCATCTAAGTTAGCGCAGAGAGTTGCCTACTGCAAAGAATGTGTACCACACAGATCACAGAACTGCATTTTATGTGCATAGCTCAGTGGATTACTGCTTTTTGTCACAAAGATAAATTTATTGCTGTTCAGTTCACAAGTGACAGACGTGACCTAGCACAGTGACATATGAACTGCCAAACAGCTATAGGTTAGAAAGTTGTTTTTCCCCAGTGTATCATTATCCTAAAGTTCTAAAAAGGTTTTTTTTTTGGCTAGAAATACATTCTTATTAGTAAAGCCAACCTTAGCCACTGTGTTACATTTTGAATCCTGAGTTTGTGCTTCTCCAGACCAAACTCTCTTAAAAATGCCTATAAGTAAGGATAACATGTGAAACCTGCACCTTGTAGTCTCCTTTGTCTTATGTAACATTTTCTATACACTAGTTTACAAATGTTTTATTCATTGTCTCTGTGTGCATGATGTAAAGTGCTCCATTCGAGAGGTGCTATAAAACAAATGAAATGCATGTGAGAGAATCTATGAAGAGATGAGAGGCACTGCTGGGGTATTATAGCGAGGGAACCATTGAAGGGCCTCAACAAAGGTTGTATCTTGGTGCACCGTTAGGCCACCATTTACTGTGCTTTAAACGCTAATACAATTGACTATGTAATGAAAAATGTGTTGAAGAATGCACCATTTTACTATTTTCCCCAAATCTCCTTGGAGGAAGAACACCCTCCCCAAATCCTCTTGTAGTGGTCAGGCTTGCAAGCTGCCCTCACGCTGTATGCAATGTATCGGGCCTGATCTGCCAAAATTTGCCAGGGCTACCTTGGGTTCCCAGTCCAGCCCTGGTACAATTACACAGAGGAGGGAATGGAGCCTTTTTTCCATCTTTTTTTCTGGGGAGTGAGTCTTTCCACTACATATTATGGTAACTGTCCAACAATTTCCAGTGTGTGAAGAGGTCGTCCCATCTGAGTTTGCAGTTTGGCAATGTCCACAGGCTTTGTGTTTGTTTGCAAACTTGAAAGGCAATCCATGGCTTGTAATGCCAAATTACCACACCTGATGTGGGATTTATTACTGCACCTTTCTTTGCATTTGATTTCACTATAAAGAAATTGGTTGTAGTAAATCCATTTATGCCTACCAGATGTTATTTTGTGATTGCTGGCAGACGTATGTAAACTAATGAATATGGCTGCCAGTACCTTTGTAGATCCGAAGCATGGTATTTTTGTTGCAATGAGGGTCACCTCAGAAATCCTTTTTAGTTCACGCATAAGTGTACGACCTCTGTTTGCTTAAAGCCATTTCATTTGTTTGTTTCAGTGTCATTTAAAAATCCTTGCTTGCTAGTGGTCATTCATGGCTCTTTGTTCCTACTTTTTCTCTTTTGGAGCTAGGACCAACTACTGTATTATTACGCTTTGTCATGTTTATCTCTTCTTTGGGGGGCTTTTTTTTTCTTGGTTTTCTGCACGTGTTCGGCGAAGCTTGCCTTTTCATTTTCAGAGCCCGCTGGTTCTGTAAATAGGGCTGTTAATTAGGCTGTTATCATGGTCACATTTGCTGACAGCCCATGGTACTGCACTCTTTCCCTGCTATGTGCACATTGTTACACTGCTCTTAAGTACAGGTAAGATTCTAAAAAAGTAGAAAGTGTTTAATTATGTAATCAGTGAAAGCACACTCAAATAGCGCTTTTCATTTTCAATTTTACATGAGATAAACCAGTAATCATAATCCATGACTGCCTGAACCAACATGGCAGCATGTTGCATGACCCCAGTAACCCAAGCAATTATGCGTGCATCTGACAAAATGACAACACTCTGCCTGCTTTCAAATATAAATTTTGTGCCCGGCAAAGGCACACTGTGAGGCACTGAAGCAGACATTACCAGCATCAACCAAAGTCATAAATAACGGTAACTACGCACAGACATAATCTGCTTAATTTAAATAAACAATGTTGCTGCTAACAAGTTACATCCAGTCACATAAATATTTACACACAATATTCCGGCAATACTTGCTGTCAGTTACCCATTCGGTTTCTGATCCGTTGCTCACTGTTTCGCCTGGTCACATGATACAGTTCATTCCTCCGCACAGTTGATCACAGTGCCAACTTTCATATGATCTGTCAGAAACAGTCTTACAAGTAGTGGGCTATCAATCCTTTTTAGGTGAAGCGTAAAACGGGCGCCACACTTCATTTTTCAGCATGGCGCCCAAAAGTCATTGGAGATGTGTTGAATTCAAGATTGCAGGGTGCCGTACCTTATGTGGACAAAACAGGTCCCAAGGAACACCTAGTGGCAGCCTATGGTACTGCACCCTTTTCCTGCTCTGTGCACATTAGAACAGTAATTCCTGGTTCTCCTGCGCTGCAAGGTCATACGAATGGGAATAGCACTATGTAAATATCATCACTCCACTGCATACAAAATACAAAAGTAAAATAAAATGCCGTTTTCAATGAATGCCAAGAGCTCTAATTTTCACAAATGCAAGACTGGTTGCATTCCAAATGCTTGTTAGTGGTTTAGCACAGGATATAGGAATGGACTCTAGAAAATCTTCTCTGATCCCTCCATATTTGTTGAATGGAATTTGTTAGCATCTTCAGCTTGGAAGAACTGATGGTAATTTATGAACCAGGCTGGACCAGGAGGCAAAATCAGCAATAGCACATATGTTTAAACTAGCACCCCTTCCTTCCCTCTCTTTTTCCAGCCATAGTTTTTGGGTCTCTGCTTCTCTCTCTTCTGCCTGTTTCTCCACTTCTGGATTCCCCGGCTCAGTGCAGTAGCATTGGGTCATAGAGGCCTGGTGGGCCACTGAATTCTCGCTGTTGCTATATTTCACGCAGTCTGGGGTGATGTTTCCTTGCTTTCAATAGGGCCCATGGCACCACGCCTGCGCCACTGCACTCAGTTACAGCATTGCTGGCTGAGCCTGTGATGGACAAGCATTCTTGAAACTTATCTTATCCTGGTTCCTGCTGTGAAACTCTGAAGGTACCGTTGGTGGCAAACTAGTATTCGGCACTTATCATTTATTGCACTGTTGTTGTCTGTGCTATTTATATCAAACTAATAAAGTCCACTAAAAAACAAAAACTAACCCTGAAGTTAGCAATGACCAAACACCAAAGGAAAACGATAAACATTGTCAAAATTACTTCGAGTGCCCAGAACCAAGGTCCTGGCACAGAGAGGGAAGGCCAGGGGGCAAAGTATTAACCCAAAATAAATGCAACATGATTCAACATATATATATATATATATATATATATATATATATATATATATATATATATATATATATATATTAAAAACATGAAACTGAGCTGTGTAAAATGATCAAATATTGCCACCAGCGGGTTCTGGGGACATCATACACCATGATGCCAGAGGCGATGCATGGAAGAATGATTTTCAGATCACAAGATCAAAATAATACATTTAATTACCTTTTATAGAGCTAAATCCCGGGCACGGCATCTTAGTTGGGCACATCTTGTGAGAGGATGACAAACTCAAACAATAAAAGGGCTCATTCACAAAGTAATTTGTCTAGTCTAGAGTACTGCTTCCCATACTCACATATTTTTGTGAATCAGACCTGAAACGTGCAACTCTCTATTAGAAAAAAGGGAAAAATGCAAAGAGTGGGGGTAGTGCTTCCTATTTGTATATGAATATTTCCTGAATAGTCCCATTTCATTGCCTTATTGGCGGTTTGGGGCCAATTTATAACGGACTTTAGGAGTACGTAAGGAGTACTACAGGAATACTACTTTCCTCATTAATAAAGGCATTTTGTGACGCTACCCCAGTCATTTTAATGGTAAGTGTAAAGGTCAGCAGGTCGTGTGTGGTCCTACTTGTAGGTTATCCCAGAGCCTGGAAGCATGACACAAAAAGTATCTTTTACCGCTCTTGATCTTTTAATGTTTAGTGTTGGAGGCAGAGCTTTACTACTAGAGTGGGGAGCCCTAGATTAAGACAATCTTTGAAGCCTTGCTTCAGATACCTGGGATGTTATCCAACAGAGCCTTACCAATGAAGCTTAGGTTTAAAGCCCAGCCTTGCCACACTATCTAGTAGTGCAGATTCTTAAGGACTGTGGAGAAGCCATGATGGAGGTGGGCAGAGGGGTTAGTAAACTACCTAGGTAGCGTGTGCTTCAAGGATCTGGAGTTTATTAATTGTCTGCTATTTCTTACATACTGAGTGCCAGTCTCTTCAGGTAAATTGTTTTTTCCCTCCTACGTGTAAAACCTCAAATAAACACACACTAATAAGGTGCGAAAGGATGCCTTTCTATATTCTGCGACTGTCATCTCTGTACATGAATCTTACATGGGATTGTGAATGATATCTCACAAAAATGTCTGATTACACCCTCATGAAAGCATTGTACGACAAACCTCTTCCTACACCACAAACAAGATATTACTGGATGATATGGAATTCTTCAGGGGATAGTCTAGAATCAGGAGATACTCTAGAATCATGACAAACAAGGTCAAATTTACTCTTCGCAATAATAGCAAGAGTTGCTCAATACACCTTCCGTGTTTTGCCTTCTTTTGCACTCTCGGGTCAGTAGAGATTTTTCAAATGCTAGAATATCTCATTTACTTTTCCAACTGTGGTCCTAGAATATTTAGGTAAAGCGCAACTGTCACTGAATAGTCCAAGAGCCTTAATTATTATCCCGGCCCTGTAATACTTTAGGAACTGTTAATAATGGCATACATTTTTAAAACAGGGCTGAACTGTTGTAATGTAGTAGAATCTCAAAACAATCCAATCAGCTTCAATATGGCAGAGTAGCAAAGGATGAAAACATAGGCAAAGAGCTTGAATTCGAGATACAAATCCATGTGATATTATGTGTGTTAGTTCCGGGCTATAGACCCTTTTTTCACAGCTTGGAGATGCTGAGCTGGGTTGGGTCAGACTCCCTCTTTCTCTGTGGGGAACTGTAGTGCTATTTCCAATCAGGACACTATCTAGCCCCCTTTATGTGTTGAAGCGTTTGCCCCTATCAGTATAGAACGCTTTTTTGACATAGACTAGAAATGTGGTTGCGAGAACTTCTTAGGGATATAAAAGCTCCTAGAGTGGCTCTAGAGAAGGTGAATGTGCCACGTTATAATGCAAAAATAACGACTAAATATCTGATACCAGTAGTGGCTGCATAGCTTTCAGTAATTAACAATTGTTTATGTGCCCCAAGAAAAGACATACAGTAAGTCTAAAAAGATTTATCTACTGACAAATCTCTCCAGTGCATTGTGTGTTGCAGTGCTTAATTTGTAAATAAAACGTGCCGGTGCCCAAAGCTCTCTTATGAAACGCGCGGCTGCTGCAATTAAAAGTGCGAGCATGAAATACTGAGGCAGCATAATCCTGAAGCCATCGTGGGCCTCTTTAATCCACTTATAGCCCCTCCCTGCTCCTTCAGCTCATTCTAACAGCTTACTGCTTCCTCCCTTTGGTTGCTTATTGTTTTTTCTCTTGCTCCATCTTTCCCATTTTCTCTTGCTCCGTCTTTCCCATTTTCTCTTGCTCCGTCTTTCCCATGTGTGTTTTGCTCGCAGTAAATTCTTGAGGCAGAAAAATGAGTGCCGGCCCTCAAAATTAAGTGCCGGTGCCCAGCACTGGTGTATTGGATGAAAGCCGCTGGTGGAATCAATCACAGCAGCAGATATGGTGTTCCATTCTTAGTTAAATGTCAATTAACCTATGAAATAGGGTGGGCAAGAGCATTAGGAATCTTGTTACAGGTGGGTACGTGGCAGAGGGCAGTAAGTGCCCTTTAAAGATTCAAAAGTGGAATGTGATAGGGAATTCTGATAACAGACATCCACAAAAGGAATCTGTGAAACAGTTAACAATAATTTGTTAACAGTTATATCAATAATTTGAGCTTCCTGGACACAATTTTATAGAATAAGAGGATTGCAGCAGGTTGTGGCGACTCATCTCAGAAGACAGAATGTGTCTCGCTGAAGAAGTGTCTGCTGGGTGAAAGACTGGGCATCAAGGGTGGTTGAGAAATATATTAGATAGCCATGCTGCGCTGGGATCATGCCGACCCTAGGGCCGTATCACAAAGTGTCCTGGTGGAGCAACAGGCATATGTGCTCACTTTCTAGTCCCTGAGGCACTTAGGTTTCTCAGAAGGGACCGCAGCACACATGTAGCGCTGCAGAGGTCTAAGGGGGTGCTGTGGCCTGTGGGATGCGCACAGGCTGGCCTTCCTGTTTGTCGGTCGTTGCAGCAATTATAGTACTTCAGTGCCCATTGTCAGTGCCAATCTGTAGTCCTACAGCTGTCTTTTGCCGTACCTGGTTTCTGGATTTGAAAATTTGGACCAGCCAAAATTAGAGGAATGTCACCGAAGGTGCCTGGTATGGCGTTTAAATAGTCTGAAAAGACACTCCTAGGAATACTGGATGATATGGCATTAACAAAATACAATTAATCTCTATTCATGATCACAAGAAGAGAGAATGCAAAGCATTAGAAGTACGAGACCCCACCGTCCCTGGCAGCATCGCTGAGAGGAATGGACAAATATGATTGTTGAGAAGGCCATATCCACTGCTAGAGGCCCTCCACAAAAACATGGGAACGTGTGAGGTACAATAGATGAGTACTGATACATCTCAGGGATGAGATGGGTGGGGGCGCTTCCAAAGAAATGTATAAACTGCGGAAGGTTAAATATTGTTACAATTTCCAATTTCCATTTGAAGGCCGGTAAAATACAGGATTTGTATAAATGGACTGCTCGGTAATTTGATAATCCATTTAAACAACTTTTTTTTTTAACAAATACTTAATATCAAGGTTGAGATATCAGTCACTAGTGTCTAGGACCTGTAAATTGTAATTGTATTTATTTAGCGCTTATTACCCCAGACGAGGTATCGAAGCACTTTTCGGTGAGTAGCACGCTACTCTGGAACCCAAAACGATTAGTGATAGATTAGTACAGGAAACTATGAGTTGATTCGAGCAGAGGATACGTGAGTAGGTTTGAATAGAATAATGGATGGATGGAGGAGGGAAGAATCCAGAAGTGTACATTGGGAGTTTATCGTAATAGGTAAATGGAAAAATGCTGCTCCGTGGACCATGATGACTTGTTATTTCATATTTTGTCATACGCTGTCCCATGCATCCCACTTAAGAAAGCAAGTCCCATTTTTCTGAACAGAGGGAACAAGAACTTGTAGCAAGACTATTTTAATAGTACACTCGCCAGAGAACAAAGTCTGCCAATGTATTGCTGCTCATATTTATGGAGTGATCAACTCTTTACGAAATACTTTTATGATACTCTATTCCAGCATGTATTTTAAATGAATGTGTAATTTTATGCGGGTACTAGTTTTTATTCACACTGAACTATGATTATTTATGTTCATTTATGTCATGACGTGTATTGTCTTCCTATTATATCAGCGGCAAAGCCTTCAATAAAGGCTTCTTGACATTCACATACAATTTTAAAACTTACTTGAGCATGCAGATTGTGTCTTTGCTCATCCCTTATTCACAATATTGTATTTCATGCAATGAAAATGCTAATAAAAAGTAGATAAATATGGTTGGCTGCATTCTTACTACTTATTAGAGAGATGCAATAGGTAGTTACATCCCCGTAAGGATAGGTACACAGTGGAAAGACAACATAATGCCTCGAATACACAATACCACATTCTGAATTGTGTTATGAGTGACTCAAAGGAACTGTAAATTACACTCATCAGAAAGCAAGTTTTAACCACAGATTATAAAGTGCAGCCGTGAGGTGATACTGGACAAAATAGGCAGGAATGTGCAGTGTGTCACAAAGACCAAAACGGATTGAGAAACGCAGGTGCAAAACAAATAGCCAGCTTGGGTCTCTGCAACATGTCATAGTCAGATGTCAAACTATACCACCCCACACTCCATCAAATAATCTCTTGATTAGATCAAGGCAGTCACATACGAATACGGTGACCACCTCACTACAGCTGATTATGGACACTCTATACCGTGCTGAACTTTCCACCTGCAAATCATTGTCTTCAGGTGTGTTAGTGAAATTACTTAAATAGAAGCAAAGCTAGGGCTGCTCAAAACGCTTTAGGTCATCATGAGCAAGTTCAGAATTAGACAGAATGGGGCCTACTCCCAAATTGCATTTTGTAGTACGTTTAGTAGCACTACAACGTAACTACTAAAGTACTCCAACATGCTATTCACAAACCTGCAAGTTCCCAAACTCCGCCTCATTCTCTCCTATAGGGAAATCCTCACACATGCAACTTTACTTCTTATCAGTAAATGTGGGAGGGATCAAGGTAGTGGTTGAAAGATGAGTAATATTTACTACTAAATGGGAAGGGTTTAGGGAGCAATAATAAAGGATTTAAGGAGGGTTAATGACCAACATGCACCAACCCCAAAAAAAGAGTAATCCCACTCCTATTCACAAGCTACACTTATGAAGTTACTGCAGCCAAAAATGAACCAACACAGAAGCGAATTACTCCAGCTTAGAGCTGCAGTAAATCCAGTAGCACACATAGGCATCCACTAGTACTGTAATCCCTTTCTAAACAAAGTAATGAACGTCGGGACTTAAAGCAAACCCCCACAGAAAATCATGTTAAATCAAATAAACTAAAGTAGCTAAAAATATGAATAAATATAATTAACGTAAAAATATAAAGATAATGCATATTTAATATTGAATAATAAAATATTTTAATAACTTTTTGGAATTGAACTATGAAATGGGAGCAAAGCCGCTCACCAACAATGGATGCATGGCATAAAGACCAATTATTCAGTAATGAAAACTGTAAAATATACAATCAGCTAGAGCCTCCTTGTATGTGACAGAGACTTCTGGGAACCTTTGCAAAATGTCTTGGTTGGTCAATCGTAATGAGGAACAGTATGGGGAGCTTATGTTGATGATGTTGAGTAAGGTCCCATTCTATTCTAGATGGAACAAAAGCTCACACAGAATTGATGTAGCTCATGATGTATGTGGTATGATTATTCAAATGTAACCTTACTGTGATATTTTCATAAAATAAATCAGTTTAGAGTTTAAGGCTCCTGGTTGGCATAGTTATATAATGGAATACTATGTTTTGTTATCCTCAATGCACATTCCTTTTTTCCTTTTAAAAGTGCAAACATAATTTTGAGAAAAAAAACGTTTTGAATATAAAAATTGATGTAACTTTAATGCTTCTTAAAATAAAATTACATTACTTTTAGTAATTGTATACATCACTTAATATTTATTAATAATACATAATTTTTTTTTTTTTTTACTTTTTTTAATTTGAACTTCATTTTCATTTAATATACTTTAATTAAGGATGTAATCCAAAATTCTAAATTAAGTTAACAGTGCTGTTGCTTTTTTGCTGTATGTTTAAAATAAAAATCTAATTAATTTTCATTAACATTTATCATAAAAATATTTATTCTTTTTTTAGTTCAATTACTTTTGTACTTTTCTTTATACTTTACCATACAGAGACTCCACAGTCAGTGAGAAGACCTTCATATGAAAGTATAAGCAGGGCTACTGGAATTATGTTTTTCTATGGCCGCAGATTTTGTTCGCATATTTATAAATTTCACGCATTTGTCACATAATCTTTGCTTAGGCATTATTACCATGTATAACAAACATATGCAATGTGATAGGTCTTGCATTTGGGAGAGTTAAAGCTATTGGCAGTATAAATGTCAATGTCTTTTACCTATGTGTTTTGGTTTGGAGTGTAGTGGATATATGCCAGGTGCCACAACAACCCTCCCAGGCCTGTCGCTGCAGGAGAGAGGACACAACAAGGCTGCCATCTTGGGAGTGTTTTTGCCTCATTCCTACAGACTGGCTGAGATACCCTAGAGATGCAACCCTTTCAAGTATGTTTACCTAAACTTCTATAGAACCACACAAGCCACAAAGAGGCACCTTTGTGGCATTTAACCTGGAGAATGAGTGGGTCAAACAGTTAGTAGTAAAGAAAGGAGGGCAGTCATATATTTCACTGTGTTAAATTTTAAAATAATTATTCCTCTACATTGGCAATACCAACATGACTTTTAAAAACATTGACTGTATACAAAGAGAATAATAGAAGAGGCAGTTTCACTGCAAATTAATTATAGCGATTTTGTTAAGAACAGTACCTGCTTTGCAGCGCTATGAAATGGCAGAACCTGTATTATCAAGTGCTATATAAAAAATGAGTTATTCCCAGGCTGCACCAACACACACCAGACAAAGAACCCTAGGGGAGAGAATGTGGCGTAAGGGCCAGAGCTGCTGACTTTGGAGTAGGGGAACACGGTTTGAGTCTCAGCGACGCCTCAACATCCTGTGATTCTGGGCAAATTACTTAATTTAGTTAACTCTACCACATAATTTGTTGGTCCCCATCACATATTTCCATTGCCCTGAGTATAAGTAAAAAAAAAAAAAAGTTTATTTAACTTGACCAAGACAGTGCACTCTACTACAGTAAATGTGCTCTCCCTAGTGCAGCTGCAAACTCAGCGCCTTAGTGAATGGCTGAATGGCTGTTTGAAGCAGCAAGTCTGCTTTTCACTGTACAGGGGGCAACCTGATCCACATTTGAAAGGGGTCAAAGGTCACCATTCAAGCAGCTGCGCCTATAGCTTGCAGTTCACTTTCACTTCATTAAAGGTGATACGTAGATCTACTGGTCTCCTCTATCAATACATCCAACAATAACCAATATAATTTTAATATGCGTGGTCGCCAGCTACCATAAACTAAATCAAGAGTGAGATAAGCTTCCAAGACCCCGGGTGCACCTGCTAGTTGTCATCGCTTCTGTCCCTACCTGATTTTCCACCCATATTTGACGCACAGCAATCTTGAAACATAGAATTATTTTCATCCTAAACTTGCTGTTTCGCCTAATAATAATGTCAGACTGTTACATCCTAATGCACAATATTAGAGCTTTTTTTTTGTTCATAAAAACAGGGCTCCTGTGGTAGGTGCTTTGATAAACTTCTAGAACAATCCCAAAGGATGGGCTCATTCCAACACCCTATTCTAACCCACATCACATTCAGCAAAGTAAAAATCTTTTTAGCCAGCAGCATTGTGCATCCTAGGACATGTAGAACCCTTTCAAAGATGCACCCCATAATCAAAATGTCAATGTACAAGAAGTTAGGACTTGGAAGGGCAATCTATTCTGTGCAGACCACAAATCTCTGGAATCTACCTTCTGTTCAAATAAGGAACTTTATGACCATCTGACCTTTTGCAAAGCTTTGAACACCTACGGTCGTATTATAGATGATGTCCTGAGCACAATGAGAGTGTGTGCCCAGTTGTTGCACTCCGGAAGCACTATGGAATTACAGAAGGGTACGCAGATGCCTGTGCAACCCTTTCCATAATACAGATTGCACAGGGGCTAATGTACACTGGCCATGTCTCAAGGGGGTGGCTCCTTTTACTTCAGGGCGTGGCCCCATGCAAATGAGGGAATACTTTGACTTTGACTTTGCACCTCCTGTTTTACAGAGGTTCAGTGCAAGGGCAAAAAAGCAGTCAGGAGGTGACTAACAGTATGCCCCTTAGATGGTCATATAGTCAGTTCACCCCACATTCCCCTGACAACGCCCAATGTACAGTGGTTAAATGGACTTTCATAGATTCCTCCAGGCATTGCCCTGCATGTGTATGGGTGCAGTCACTCACTAGACCTGCTTGCAGCAAATCTCTTCCCCTCTGAAAATCGGAGGGTTACTGCCCGCACAGTGAAAGCGAGACAGCTGGTCTGTACTTCCCAGTGCAGGCACGGGTTCACAGCTGCATGGGAACAAGGCATTTGCTGTTAATGCAGTGCACTGTCTCAGTCTACGTCCTGCACTCCACACACCTAAACATACCATGAGACAGACCCAAAGTGAGACAGTGCACTGCACTTATAATCCTGAGGCATACAAAAAAGTGATTAGTAGGATGCCTGAATTACTCTCAGTCACTAGTAATTACTAAGGCTCATTATAGTCCATTGTTTGCACACCGTGCCACCTCAGTTTGGACTCAGTCCTATGCATATCAGTCTTGACCCTGCTCCAATAGAAACAGCCCAGTCTGAACCGTCAGACCTGGCCCTCTCTGAAGAGTGTCACTGGGCGGGCGGGGGGGAGAACCGTTCTTGAGTGCGCGTATTCTGGTTCAGAGACAACCAGGCTTGATAGTTTGGTCTAATCTGAGGTGGCATGGTGGGCAAAAAAACAATGGACTGATATGCGCCCCAAGTGAATACCAATGGCTGAAATTAATTCAAGCATTCCACCCAATCGTTTTTGTTGTTTACTTCAATATTTTTAATCCATCTTCTGGCTTTCACACGCAGTTATGACGTGTGAGGATCCATTCTATAGGCCAGGCCAATCCTACCCGGATCTACCATAGCAGATACACCTCAAAGTGAGTAACTCAACTCACTGACTCCTAACTTATTAAACTGAGGACTATGGGTGGTTATCAAAGGTCTCCACTCCTCTACACATGGATTTCGAGAAAAAAGGTCAAAGAAAGAAACAGACTCCTTGTGAAAACAGATGTAGACATGATATACTCGTTCATGTCAAGTAAGCAGTGCTTTCTGCTAATTACACCACTTTGGAGTGCATCCCTGCCTCACGCCTGTCGGTACTCTCAAACCAGGTCTGCTTACATATGGGTTTTACCATCCTACACCCTTCACATCTCCATGTGCAGGCTCCTGCATGCCTCCGAGGATAAAGGAACACAGGAAGCACATTAGTGGCATCAATGTGCTATGTAAATACAATGAAAATAACACACATGTGAAAATATAAATCGAAACATGCAAAGCACTGTTGGGTAGAAAGCCACAACCCACTGACGAATTCTATCATGAACTGAGGGGCTGGCAGTGCCTCTAACATACTTTAACAATGTCTCTACAAAATATTTAGCCAAAATTGCTCAGTTAAACAGATCCATCTCCGCTGTTGGAAGATCTTTATATCATGGTTTCCATCATGCAAGCAAAAACTCAAATAATTCAACATTTTTGAGGAGTTTACCTCTTTGATCTTCATTCTTTTTCCTCTTGTCTCAGGGTCCTCTTCTTTTTCTCCTTTCCCCAGTGGTGGATATTGAAGGTGGTTTTGGAATTTCTTAAAATCAAATTTAAATTGAAGTTTTCTTTTGTCAAAAGATGTGCTCTCTTTCTGAAAAGTGCTCTGGGCGGGATCAACCTGGTCCCTGTGTTGTCCTGAAACATCTTCATCTTTGTTGTAAAGTGCAAACCCTACTTTTTCAGTTTCAGCATCAAAGTCTGGGCTTGTCCTCAGTTTGCTCTTAACTCTTCCACTGTTCAGGCTAACACTGTTCAAGTCATATTTTTTGTCCGCATCTTCAGGCTTTTTTTTATTCAACTTCTTCGCTGGATAGTTGAAGTCTCGAAACACATTTTGGCTCTGTGGCCTGGCTAGAAAAATTCTTTTAAATCTGGATGAGTTTGGTAAAAGAAAAAGTGCCCCAAAACAAAGGGTAATTAAGCCCGATAAAAATAACAAAAATAAAAATTTCTGAGAAAGGCGCAAGCTAAAACCAGGTGACGACATTCCATAAAACTTCCTCAGGTGCATGTTTCAAGTGCACTTAGCAGATGAATCCTAAAGACCTTTTCCTTTGTTCTTTTGTGCACGTTACATTTCTGACACTGGTAGTTTGATGGAAGGGGTTTTTGGTTGCTTTTCGTCCTTTCGTCTCCAGTTTTTCAAAACTTGATGTTCATTAAAGATGCGATCGTATATGAGGCATCTATGTCGTGCTGCAAGACAGTAAACAAGTAAAACATTAATATATAATCATATTTTAAAGTGCATTTTGTTTTGCAACAACAGGTAGCTTGGAGAGGGGTGGTTTGTTAACGCTAACTGTCTATAATATGAAACCATATGGACTCAATCGCATTTATTTCAGCATCCTTTTGACTGTTGGTATTAGACAGTGCGGGTATTGTCTGTGGTCTGTGTGTGCTTGTGTCTGTCACCAAAGAGCATCATCCAACTTTCCACATCCCTGCACACAAGCCACTAAGCGCGCGCTGGGCTGGACTGCACCACCCAAAGGAGGAGGGGGACAACATGAACGATCCACTTCAAAAAATAATTAAAAAAACAACTGACGCCAAGCAGCAGAGCTACACTTCCGTCTGGACTAAACCAACCTCCAAAGCAAGCATTTCCAAAAAAAGAGAGGAAAAGACGGGGGCTTACGCTTAATGTCCCCATGAATTCCAGCAGCAAACGAAGGAGCAAGTCATCTGTCCAATATCCTGCTTCAAAACACGCTCCTTAGCGATGCGAACGATGGAGAAAAGCGTTTGCAATCGTAATTACAGCACATCATTAAGAATTATGGTCAGCCGTCCCTGCATCACAAATAGAAAAAATATGTCCCTGGGGTGCGTGCATGCCATAGAAAATTTGTGAAATAATATCTACAGATGCTGCGTTGCATAAAATACAACAGCATTATTTATTAAAGAGATTACATCGGCTCCTGCCTTTCGGTGCTTTGGAGCGCGTGCTCACGCAGAAGACGGCACAATTCGGAAATCCACTGCATTTCAAAAAAATAATAATCTAAACGGTCCTAAGCATACTGAATGATAAAAACACATACCGTGCTCTGGAATAAATCCCTCATCTACTGCTGCAGCTAGCAGATGTTGCATGGCATGCCAGGCTGCTCAGCCCCTCTCTCGGTGCCTGCTACAAACGGCTCTGATCTCTCCCATGGAAACAGCACAACAGGAAAAGACACCGCACATTTCACTGCTGATGCTGTTTCACATCCTGGAAAAATTGGGGCTGTAAAGCCGTCCCAGAGAACGAGATGTAAACTTCCCTGTGATAGGTCACTGACAGCAGCTGTTCATTGGCCTGCAGAGGTTATTTCGTGGCTGGCTGGTCATTATAATGCAATTTATTCCCAATTTATGTTCTAATGTGAATCGTTGCCTTTCAGTGTGGTGGGGTTATGTTACTCAGTATTTGTGCCACTGATGCTCGTGTAGTTTGATGTAATGTTACCTTTTTTCAATTCGTGGTCAAAGGCAACGCCCTCACATGATAAATCCAATGCACGGGATCTTTTTTTAATTGTAACAAAGCACACCTCCATTCTTTGGTAGAAAAAAAAAGCGAAACAATATTTTAATTAAAGGTGCCCTTAGACTACCACCAGGAGTCATGGCAGAATATGCCTGTGGCCTAGTTCTGTGCTCAGGCCTTCAACCAGGTCTGAGCCGGCATCCAGGCAATAAGATGCGTGGCAAGGCACCAGCGTGGCAAAGCAGACAACACCATAATGACACTGATGGAAAACGTTTCAATCTACTGGCACTAGTGGGGTTTCATCCCAACTGCCTCACGATCCAACAGAATTCCCTCTGCATGGTCCTCGAATTCCTAGGATCATCTGGTGAGATTGCACAAAGGCACCCTAGCAAAAGGGGTCTTCAGTAAAACTGGTGAAGGAATCGCTAGGAGGGAAACCTTAGCAATCACTGAGATGCCCAAGGGTATGTAGCGTTGAAGGGGCAAATCTCCTCCACAGGTTCCCCCACCTGCAACACATATGTAGCAGGCTATGGACAGTTAATACCCATGTACCACGGATCCAAGGAAAGGGATTCCAGGAGCCCCTATCACCTCACCAATAACTGAGCCAGCCTTCTCGCTATAATGGAATCAAGTGGCAAGAAGCACCACCGGATTCTGCCACAAGTGGGGAGACTGAGATCCAGTTGGCCAAATCCTCACCTCTAACCTCATTTGTGATTGGTGGTCTGGGGGCTGTTGCCTCTCTCCGTCGAAGTCGAAATGAAGGTTTTCGCCTAATAATTATATGGATGACGAAGGGGGAGGAGTTAAATAGTCTGTGGTATGCTTGGTACAGCTCAGGTTTAGTCTTCAGTTAGTAGGGGCGTAGCTTCATGAGGTGTGAAGTCAGGTCCTGGGACTTCCCCAGTTGGGTGTGGCATTGTTGGAGTCGGTTTTCTACTGGGATGAGAAACACAAGCAGCATAAGACTTGTTTTGATCGTCCCCTGAAACAGGTCTTACGTTTTTTTTGGTGCTTTTTTGCAAGGGATGACGACTGTAGCTGGGTAGAGGTCCAGAAAGATACACCATATCACCACGTATGCTTTTATAGTGTTTTTTTTTTTTTTGTTAATCTGTTTATTGAACAAGTTACAAAAAAAAAACAGCAATGCACTATATTTTTTACATAGAAAGGAATTGTGCAGTTTCTTTGTTTATATATATATTCACTAGTTTTTATGTACTTGGTTTTACGCTTACAGAAACCACTTTGCTGTTATGCATTAACAGGGGGGGTGGAATTTTATAGTGGGTTTAAGGAACGTCCCCTTCATGTATATGTGCATATGTGCCACATGTCTCTCTTATGCAAGATGGTCCTGAATTACATGAACTTTATTTGGCAAAAGTGTGCACAGCAGGTTCTTTTTTCCTTCTTATAAATTCAAGATGCAAGGTATTGGATGGCCTTCTTTTGTATTGTTGGATAGTGGAACTAAGGAACATGTAGTGTACTAATTACCCATTGTCTCTGGCTTCAGTTGCTACAACAACCAAATATTATGATTTTGACCTGAAGACCGTGGATGTGGTCTCATTTTGTGTGTTTAAAAAGCTGTAAATGGAGGCAAATTACTGTATCTCCCTCCCCTCAAGTTGTAAATTGCATATTGCAAAACATATTTGTTACTTAAAAATTAACTGTAAATGGTGTTCTCTAATGGTGTTGCTACCCCCCTTGTCCTCATTTTAAGTTATTTTTAA
Source organism: Pleurodeles waltl (assembly GCF_031143425.1). NCBI lineage: Eukaryota > Metazoa > Chordata > Amphibia > Caudata > Salamandridae > Pleurodeles > Pleurodeles waltl. The sequence continues at coordinate 926,456,807 of NC_090440.1, forward strand.
GTTTACCTTGCTCTGTTGTTTATAATAAATATATGATAAACTTTCATTCAGCAACCATTAGATTGCTTGGGTCTGCCCGCTTGAGCCATTGTTTGAGACCGCCTCACTCACATCTTCGATCATCTAAAAGGAGTATACATCCGTCCACCTCTCACTGCACGGTGTCTGATGTATCCTTCTACCTCCGAAGAAGGGTTCTACTGCAATGCATGATGAACTATTACACCTCTAAAAAACAGTACCCTCAATTATCACACTTTTTTATGTTAAAGTTTTTAACTCATATACACATTGTACACAAACATCGTTCATCTAATGACTTCCATTACGAGAAAAGTACTTTGATATTCCTAGAAGCAACATTCTGCCACAATCCACTGATATGGCTCACCTAAACGCCAGAGATCCCCCTCGCCTGCTGTTGGGCCGAAGCTGAAATACAAATTCAGCGCATAAGGTAGCTTTGCCAAAGTCAAAAGATCTGCCTTAAAACTGAAAACGCAAGCCAGACCCATTGAGTCTGCCAAAGACTGGTGTTTGTGACCTCAATCGCACCCAATGCATACAGTTCTGTTTTATGTACAGCTACTCGTGTTTGGAAACGCTTGCTGACCTGGGATAACAATATAAAATGGACAGGAACGGTATTCTCGACCCTTTATCATCGAGTATGCTTGGGGAATGCTCGGAAGCACTTCCCTTGTGGCGACACGGTAACGTCAACGTGGGAATACAGAACCTTGGACCCACTGAATTTAGAGCAGCACAACCTTGAAGCCCCCGCTGAATGTAGTCCAGACTGGGGGCGGTGGGGTGGGGGAGGGACGCAGCCTAAGGTGAGTCACTCGGATCTGGAGAAGGGCGGCTCGAGGCAACAACAAGGCAAGAACAGAGGAGCACACCCTACACGGTCCTCCATGAACCCCCCTCCACCCCCCACCCATTTTCCCCAGTTGAATACACCAGCTGAAAAGGGGGGAGCTCTGGAATCCGGCATCAACTGGTCGGCAGAAACAGCTAGAAACACGGGGTGCACTGAGAGGCATAGCAAGCCCACTTCGCCTGGATTTTTGCAGCAATGAAGTACGCGGCTGTCAGGACGATTACAACTGAGACGGCTGACGCAAGGATTATCTTTTTGTTATCTATGTGGAGACTTTCTTTTGAAGCACCAACCGCTAATGTTTCAGTCTCTCGTAGACAGAAATGATGATATAACGCAGAGGGGCTGGGGGCTATTTCAACAGCGATAAAATAATAATAATAATAATAATAATAAAAACACAAGATTGGAGGGGGGCTATTCGTGCTTTTTGGTGGTGATTGATTTTGTGACTGACGTGGTTTCTCGGGAGCACCCATTGAATCGCCGAATTTATAGAGTAAGGGAACAGGGAGAATATCGGGCGTACGGGAGTGTATATGAGAGCTTAATACCTCACAGAGCTAAGGGCAAATACGTGAATGAAACCCGCCTGTGGTGTCAAGGATTTAAGAGCCTCAGGGACACACAGGTTGATGGATTGCAGCTCAAGACGTGGTGCATACGTTGCAGAAGGAATTATGGAGAACATAAAGGAAGCTGCTTTGAGTCTAGGAGGTAATGCAGCATCCACCAAATTCCCCGGGAAGCTTGCATGAGCTGGTGGAGTAGATCAAACCAGGACTTCCCCACCCCCTTTTTCAGAGAATGGGGCATCAGTTAGACAAGTCTTGGGCTCATGGATGTAAACACAGAACAGTGGTCCTTCCGCTAGTTCTCGTGTTCCATCAGCAGAGTAGCAACTCGATGAGAGGATATACAATCCACAAGCTGCTCGACATTTATCTGAGACTGGCCAAATAGCGGAGTGGCGTCCTTTGTTTATAAACAAAAAAGCCGTTAGTAATCCAACGGGAAACATGGAAGGCAAAATCCCGGGAAATGCTCTCTCAGAATCATTGGGTAAAATTGTAGCTCAGGTGATGCAGAATATGCTCCATTGTTCATACACCACGAGATGAGTGTTGAGAGATCTGTTGGGTTGATTTCAGCAAAAGGGAATTTAGCTCAATCAAATAACCAAGGAGATGGAATGAATGCTGCAAGATGGGGGGGGGGGGGTTATTTGTCCATAATGCTGCAAGAAATATGGGTGGAGATCAAACAAGTTAAGCAGTGCCAATTCGACAGCACTAAACAACTGTTGGAGCAACTATCAAAGATGGATGAAAAGATCTCAAATTTTGGACAGAGTCGAAGAAAAGAGCAGCTAATTTCAAACTGGGAGGACAGAGTGTCTGAGACGTCTGTTTTGGTTGATTGAAATGTGAAAGAAATAAGGTTGCTCTTCCATAGACACGAGGAGCTCGAAGATCCCGCCAGGCAGTCTAAGTGAGAAAAACTGGGACACCCGAACATCAGGAAGAGGAATTAGGGATAATGCCCTATGTAGAAGCTTTTGATTGTTCACAAGACTTAATTATGTGAGTGCTCCAAGTCACTTTTCGTGACCTCTCCAATGCGAAGTATCCTGGAAAAGTGCAGATTAGTTTTGCTGATTTCAGGTTTAAGGGAAATATAGTGAGCAAGGCTATACTTGAAAAACACTTTTGTGATAAAAATGACTTCTCTTCGGAATCTTTTTAAACATGAGTATTCAGCCTGCAAGTGTAGAGACTTCACATTTTTGTTAATCGCTCTTCGCTCATCAGGAACATAGGCTACTATAAATCAGCTTACTAAACTGAAAGGGTTGTATAAAGGTCACTGTCATCTGTTTAGGTCAATGGAAGAAGCGCAAGCATTTTGGAATGAAATACAGCAAAACAACAGCAGTTTGAAGGAATAAGTCTATAAAAGGGGTGGGAGGAGTTGGAGGATGAAGGGGTTGTAAGGAGTGAGGAAGGTCTGACACAATTACATGATGCCATTTAGTAAAAGTGGTGTGATCACAGCAGGTAAGACCCTGTAGAGCAGGGATGGTATAGGAAGAAGATGGGTTGGGTGGATGCATTTTTAAAAGAAATTGCAAAAATTTGCAGCCTTTGTAGAGATTAATAATGCTTTCCTGTTTTCCTGTATTGGGTTAAATAAATGGTATAATCTCACTCTCGTGGAGTTCCAGTCTTCCTTATAGCAGGATGATAGTGCTTATTCATAGACGCAATGGCGTCATCGTACAGGAACCACCGGTGGTCAGGTGCAGAGAGGAAACACTGACCAAGTGACTATTTATATATATATATATATATATATATATACACACACACACACATATAAATAACCTACTGGCAATTGCCAATAGGTAGTTATAGTTAGGCTTTTTCTACAGAAACTAGGTCCTTTTTTGTTATGCTAATAACTTTGGCATCATTTGATGAATTTTCACGAAAGTTTCCCCAAAAATATGACGCTGTCTTCAGCGTCTGTGTGGAAGGTTTCGGGGTGATCTGGCAAACAGGGGCAGAGAAAAAGGGGACTTCCCAAAACACTTTTGCCCCATTTAATTCAATTCAATTCAAATCAATCTTTATTCGGATGTTACTCCATAAAAGATAAACAATCTCTTAAAAGAAAAATATATAATATATAGTAAGATACTTCCAGAAGAAGACATTATTAATAAAATATCAAGTTAGGCGATTATTCATTCTAGTACTGAAGATTTTCTAAATACAACAACTTTTTTCTTTGTTCGATGGAAAAAAGGATAAATTTCACTACTACATCACATTTCTCGTTAGTGTCCAGTTTACATAAATAATTAAAAGATTCTTTACAATAAAATAGTTTGTTAATAACAAATAAAGGTTTTAAAAATAGTTTCCTAATATCATGATAAAACTTACAAGATATAATAAAGTGCATTGTAGATTGTGCAAATCGTCCCGCGCAGGGGCCCTTTGGTAAGTTTTTACTCCAGACCCTCATCTTTGGGAAAGCTACCAAAAAGTGCAACGTTCTAAAGCACATTCGAGTCAGATAAAATGTATCCTGTATATTTGCAACTGTCAGTAAGTAGTTTGGCATTACCTCGTTAGTTTCAGTCATATAAAGTGCAACTGTTGGTTTCCTGCATTCTCTATTTTCTCTGTCACTATCCCTCCATGCCATTAGTTGATTTTTCAATTCTCTCTTGCTAAATTGGAGGATAATACCTGGATTGTCCAGATTTGGAGCTAGATTGATACCTTTCAACAAGTCTCTCATATGCATGGACCAAGGGATTCTATCCCAATATTCCAATGTGAGGCAATCTTTCATAATCTTTTGGGTAAATTGCGTTCCTTCTTTAGACCAGATACCATGCCAGGCCAACAACGCATTGGTATATATTCGATCTTCCACATAAGGGCAGCCCAGTTCCTTATGTACCATAAATGTGGAGGTGGTATTTGAGACTGCAAGTAGTCTGCTGAGAAATTTATTCTCTAGCACTTGTAATGAGTGGATCTCAGGCATCAGACCCCAAAGGGCAGAACCGTACGTAATGCTGCTAATTGATTTACTTTTGTAAATCTGCAACATTTCCCTGAGGGGTTTGTTGCCAATTTTTTTTGAAAATCTAAAAACAGCCTCAGTTGACCTAATATACTTCATCTTGATAGTTTCTAGATGTTGTTTCCAGTGACCCATATTAGAAAACTGTATACCCAAGTATGTAAATCCATTCACCTCTTCACATTTATGGCCCTTAATAAAGTGTGTTTTCTTCCTGGCCTTTCCCTGTCCACAAGTCATTACAACAGTCTTGTTCATATTCAACAGCATATCTCTCCCTTCCATAAATTCCACAAAACCCTCGATTAGCCGCTGCAGCCCATTTGCTGTTCGTGACAGCGATACTGCGTCATCTGCATATAAGAGAACTGGGATAGAACATTCTCCTATTTTAGGGCTATCGATTCCTATATCTTTTAGATGGGCATCTACTCCATTTATATAAAGGGAAAATAAAAGGGGCGCCAGAACACAACCCTGACGTATTACTCTCCCTATCCTAAAACCTGGGGTACACTTGCCATTTCTTCCATATCTCACCCTCGCTGTTAGATGGTTATATAGTTGCGCTAAAAAGCTTATTATATCTGAGGGCGCACCCATATCTATTAAGACTTTCCACAGCTTTGCATGGTTCACCAAGTCAAAAGCGCTGCTAAGATCTGCGAAACAAAGGAACATATGGCCCTTCCTTGCTATTGTATATTTGCTAATTATTAAATTAAGATTTAAGCATTGTTCAAGAGTGCCAACCCCAGGTCTAAATCCCAATTGAGCCTCTGAGAGTATATGATTGTTGGTTACCCATAGCTCTAATCTTTCTAGGAGTATTCTTCCCAGCAGTTTGACAGATGTATCTAAAAGTGAAATTGGTCGATAACATTTGGGGTCGCCTCTATCTCCCTTTTTAAAAATAGGGACAATTATACTTTCGGTCCATGATGTTAAAATATATCCCTTTGTCGCACTCATAAAAACTTGGGTCAAAATAGGGCACCATAGGTCGACGTATGTCAAATAGCCATCTAATGGCACCCCATCAGGGCCTGGTGCCTTCCCTTTCAAACATCTTCCTATGGCAGATTTCACTTCCCCTAAACTAACTGGTTTCAAAAAAGGTGGCTTGATCTCAATTATCCCAGTATTCGAAGAGCAAATGGTCAGATTATCTGGATTGAAGATTAAGCCAAAATGAGGAAGCCATTCTAATGATGGAACGTGTACTGTTATTTCAAGAGCATCACTATTTTTTAGAAATGGTTGGTTAATAGTTTTCCAAAATAGAGTACTGTCTCTTAGTATCGTTGCTTGCTCAAGATTAGCCCATGCCCTGGCTCTCAGTTGTGCCTTCCTGTTCATAAGTGCATGTTTGTAGCTTGCACGTTTAATAGTTACTTCTTCCCTATTTCTTGGTCGAGTCTGCAGGGCCTGTTTTAATTCCTGGCTTGCAAATGAACAATTATGATTGAACCACCCCACTTTTCCTCTCTCTTTATTCCCCAATGTTCTCACTAAGCTTCCTGCGATGGCGTTTCTAAGCTGGTTAAAAGATCCTAAAATCTCGTTTGGACTTTTATTATATTCTGTACATATAAAAAATTTGTGACGGTGTTGTGTCACAACTTTTTTCATCACATCTATTTCATTTACCCCAGTCCATTTGATTAAAATTCCATTTTCCCTTCTTATTCCTATATTAGTTGCTAATCGTTCACGTATATTAAAGGGTCTAGCTAATTTCATTGTAAGTAGCAATGGGTGATGGTCACTGTAGGTGGTTGGCTCGATCTTCAGAGATTCGACCATATCTATGTTACTCTTAGAAATTAATATATGGTCGATTAATGAAAAATGTCCTCTTCCTATAAACGATGGAAGCTTCATTCCATTAAGCCCATCTTGTTCTATCAATTCTAAATCATATCTAGATAATATTTCATTCAGTACTGTTCCGTAATTATTGTGCAAAAAGTGTGATTGAGCGCTTCCTTCATCGTCGATAAATCCACATGTCTTTCCTATGGTGTTCTGGCATGTCCCAGTATTAAAATCTCCAGCCCATATTATTATATAACTGGAAGATATATCGTTTACAAAGATCTGTAGATCATCCTGGAGGGTCAGAGCCACTACTCTGTTGGTGCCATCAAATTTGATCTTGTAATAGTTTGTTAATACAATTCCTAACATTCCATCTATCCGAAAATATAAGAACTGATAGTAAGGGGAATCAAGGGAGGATTTCACCAATGTATACAGTACCAATGTTGATATCAGTATTGCTAGTCCTCCCTTTGCCCTACCACTGGCTGAGGCAGAAGCTGGTGTGGAGAATATAGTATAACCTTCAATAGAAAAGGATCCCGTATGCCATGTCTCTTGTAGACAGATTATAAGTGATGAGCTTATTATAAGCTGCCATTCCTTCTCAACCATTTTCGTTTTTATTCCAGCTATATTCCACGACATGAGTATGATTGAGTCTCTTGCTCGGGACCTCCCGTCTGACTCGACATCATCATTATGGCTTGAAGATTTTAATTTAGGCATTACAGTGGTAGATTGTAATTTGTCAGATAGCAAAATCTCTTTTCTACTCATGTCCTCCTGTTGTCAGTCCAAATCCTCCATGTTACTCAGGGGAGTGAAGCGATTGGAGTATTCTAGTTTGATATGCCTGGCCAGGTTACTGGGTATATTCCTTGTAGCCCCTATGTCTCTTGTACCTGAGATATTCATCAATCTATAGAAATATCCTAATGGGACAGCCATAATCTCCCTTCTCAGGTTTTTACCAGTTCGATGTCTTATATCCAAATCCACTAGTAATTGACCCACAAAGTGGGGATTGTGAAAATTTACCACAATGCAATCTCCCTCTTCTTCCAACTGACCCACCCAATCAACCCTCCTTGCATATAAAATTTCACGAATCAGTTTATCCGGTGTACATATATTCTCTGACATCCAATATACTACTTTGTTACGTAAATCTGGCCAGGTCCAACAGTATTTAGTCCCAATTTAGGAACATTTTTAAGAATGATTGTGTATGGAGTAGCATCTGGCAGTAATTGTAGCACCTCTTTCGCAGGTCTACTTCTACTCAAAGACTGGCACCTATAATTTCTATCCAATTGTTCCCTTTGATTGATCATAGGTATCCTCGACTGGGTAATTCCTTCCTGAATGGGGCGCCGGTGTTCCTTACTTCTTTTATTAGAATCTACTTTCCCTGTCATTGAGCTGTTCCTTAAATCTACAGCCGCTTGACTCTCATTTAATATAGTGTCACTACCAAGGGGCAAAACTTCCACTTTAGTCATTGAATTAACACTTACTTCTATCTTAATTATGCGTTCCTTTATCTCCTTAAATTCTAACAATACTTTGGATTCTATGTAATGTAACTTGCCATGCAATTTCTTGAAAAGGGTTTCCATACGTTTTTGTAGGGGACCATCGTTATCTGATAATGTTACTACTGTATGACCCCCATACATTTCAGTGGTTATTTTACTACCCTTAGGGGATTGTGGGGGTGGTAACATAGACTTAGGTTTAGTAATCTGGCTACTTCTTTTTTTCTTGGGTGGTGGAGAAATTTGATCCTCTACACTATTTGATGGATCAATTACTTCTATAGTGTCTGTGGGTAGTAAAGGGCCTAAAAAAAATCTAGGATCCACCCCAGTGTTTTTTTCCTTTGGAGATTTTAATTCAGAAATTAAACCTACAGCCTCCGTGCTCACTTCGGTGATGGCCTCCTGTAGGACATTTTTTGTCGCCACTAGTCGTGCTTCAGCGTTAATAATTTCTTCATTAATTTTCCCCATTGCATCTGTAAGATAATTAGTAATCGTGTTAGTACTTCTCTGGGTTTTTGTGTTGGTACCGTTCCCTATTTGATTTTGCTTTCTTTTCCCCATTATATATATGGGGTTACTATATTGGACACTCTTTACTAGTCACGGCAAAATATATGCAAATCTCTAAACCGGATATCAACAGGGATTACTATACCCAGTCTCTTAAGGGGCGCCCTGCAGCGGCGCGAAGGAGTTATAAGAAGGTTCCTGCCCCACCCACTGGACTGACACCAGCTGTTGCTCAGGGTCCTTTAGCGTCTCCTTGCGGCCCTGAAGCACACTGGGTCGTAAAGTCCACAGGGGGGGCAAGCTGGTGGAGAGCGAGTCCTTACCCTGTGTAGGTGCCCAGTGCTATAGTTGCAGAGAAAGAAATGTCAGGGGGTGACCCAGCCCAGCCTCTGCCAGGCGCTGACGGGCGCAGGACGGGCCCGCCCTTGGCCCGGGCTTTGCCCGGGCTCTGCCCGCGCGCGTCCCTCGGAGCGCGAGCTGAGTTTTAAAGGGTTCCTGCCCTTGATTGGTGCTGCCGCCCCTCCTCGAGGCTTTCAAATTTAAAGTTCTCCTGCCCTGTATTCTCCTGCTGCCGCCCCTCTCACCACAAATGCACTTCCCGCGGGAGCGCGAGCTGAGTTTTAAAGGGCTCCTGCCCTTGATTGGTGCAGCCGCCCCTCCTCGAGGCTTTCAAATTTAAAGGGCTCCTGCCCTGTATTCTCCTGCTGCCGCCCCTCTCACCACAAACGCGCTTCCTGCGGGAGCGCGAGCTGAGTTTTAAAGGGCTCCTGCCCTTGATTGGTGCTGCCGCCCCTCCTCGAGGCTTTCAAATTTAAAGGGCTCCTGCCCTGTATTCTCCTGCTGCCGCCCCTCTCACCACAAACGCGCTTCCCGCTGGAGCGCGAGCTGAGTTTTAAAGGGCTCCTGCCCTTGATTGGTGCTGCCGCCCCTCCTTGAGGCTTTCAAATATAAAGGGCTCCTGCCCTGTATTCTCCTGCTGCCGCCCCTCTCACCACAAACGCGCTTCCCGCGGGAGCGCGAGCTGAGTTTTAAAGGGCTCGTGCCCTTGATTGGTGCTGCCGCCTCTCCTCGAGGCTTTCAAATTTAAAGGGCTCCTGCCCTGTATTCTCCTGCTGCCGCCCCTCTCACCACAAATGCGCTTCCTGTGGGAGCGCGAGCGCGAGCTGAGTTTTAAAGGGCTCCTGCCCTTGATTGGTGCTGCCGCCTCTCCTCGAGGCTTTCAAATTTAAAGGGCTCCTGCCCTGTATTCTCCTGCTGCCGCCCCTCTCACCACAAACGTGCTTCCCCATTCATTTTTCCATAGGGACTTTGAACAGGAATAGCAGCTGACCCACTGGACTGATTTATACCAAAATTGGCAGAAAGCTAGGTTCTGATCCAGAAAGCAACCTTTTTTTTATTTTGTGAATCTGTTCAGTGGTTTTCTAATATTAAATGAAAACCAAATTCGTACGTATAGGGACTCAGATCCTCCCCCGATCCTGGGCAAAAGCAAGGCCCTGATTGGCTGGATGCAACCTGACAGAAAAGTTGTAGCTGCCATTTTGTTACAGCTATCCTGACCCCATAGGACATATGGAAAGGTCCCTTAGTTTAGTTTAGGAGTTTGTAAAATGCATGGCTACTCGAAGGCATCCCTGCGCTAGAGCGGAAGCAGAACAACAAGGAGGCAACTTATGCTGTGAACAGAAGGGTCGTCAAATTATTATGAAAGGAAATTTCTTCACTATCCCAGCAGAGCTTTAAGGGAAGGGAATTCCAGAGATTTGAGGCTCTAAGGCCCGTATTTATACTTTTTGACGCTAAACCGCGCTAACGCAGTTTAGCGTCAAAAAGTTTTGCACCGGCTAACGCCATTCTGAAGCGCCATGCGGGCGCCGTATTTATTGAATGGCGTTAGCCGGCACTAGCAGACCGGCGCTGCCTGGTGTGCGTGGAAAAAAAACACGTACACCAGGCAGCGCCGGCGTTGGGGAAAATGGCGTTAGGGCGTCTTAAAATGGTGCAAGTCAGGTTGACGCCAAAAAATCGCCTCCACCCGATTTGCGCCATTTTTAACGACACCCAGACGCCATTTACATGACTCCTGTCTTAGTAAAGACAGGAGTCATGCCCCCTTGCCCAATGGCCATGCCCAGGGGACTTCTGTCCCCTGGGCATGGTCATTGGGCATTGAGGCATGTAGGGGGGCACAAATCAGGCCCCCCTATGCCAAAAAAAAATATTAAAAAAAAAAAAAAATTATACTTACCTCAACTTACCTGAATGTCCCTGGGATGGGTCCCTCCATCCTTGGGTGTCCTCCTGGGGTGGGCAAGGGTGGCAGGGGGGGGTCCCTGGGGGCATGGGAGGGCAGCTGTGGGCTCATTTTGAGCCCACAGGTCCCTTAACGCCTGCCTTGACCCAGGCGCTAAAATCCGGCGCAAATGCAGGGTTTTTTGCCCCGCCCACTCCCGGGCGTGATTTTTGCCCGGGAGTATAAATACGATGCATTTGCGTCGCAGTCATTTTTTTAGACGGGAACGCCTACCTTGCATCTCATTAATGCAAGGAAGGCGTTCACGCAAAAAAATGACGCTCTTTCCTCATACTTTGGCGCTAGACTCGTCTAACGCCAAAGTATAAATATGGCGTTAGTTTTGCGCCGAATTTGCGTCGAAAAAAACGACGCAAATTCGGCGCAAACGGAGTATAAATATGCCCCTAAGTGCTAAAGATCGACCTCTCCATCATGCTTTCTTAATCAGTGGAACATTAATTAGGGAGGCCATCAAGGATCTAAGAGTCCTTTGAGGGATGTAGGGTGTTGCAATCTATTTAAGGAAGGACGGACCCTTATTATGCAGAGCTCTGTGCAGATGGCTTTGATGTTGATCCGTTGTTCCACAGTCAGCCAGTGAAGGGAAACTAAAGCACGTTTTGCAGACAGGTGTCTGGGAATCTTCATAAATAGGCATGCTGCGGCGTTCTGCACCACCTGAAGTCTTTTTAGTACATATCGAGGTGAACTCAGATAATTTGTTTTCCCGTAGTCCAGGCGTGAAATTACAAGATCTTGAGTGATTAGTCTTTTGGCTTAAAAAGGAAGTATCTTAAATACTTGTCGCACCGCAGTCCGCCACGGCCAGAGCGGAAAGATCGGCTCGGGGCACGACAGGAGCTGCGGTTCATTTTCTCGGCCGCAGAGTGTGCCACGCCCCTTTTTTCTGACCATATCTCACACGAGGCCCTAGATTGGGCAACAGGCCTCGGCGAGTTCAGGGCGCGGCGTGCCCTCAAAATTAGGAGTAGGTGCCCCCCAAACCCCTCACTTACCTGGTGTTAACTGTTCTTTTCTTTGTCTTCTTTCTTCTTTTTTCCTTCATTTATTCAAATAGAAGCCATGCTCTTCTTTCTCCCAGCACACCTTTCTTCTACCTCTTTCCCTGCATGCATTACGATCCTGTTCTAAAATGGCGTCTTCATCTATCTTCTCCAATGGTCTTTTCCCAATCCAACATGGCGTCTTTTTTCTTCCTGTCTGTCACTTCCTGTTTTAGGGTATATAAGGAGTGGGATTCTTGCTCTCCTTGCGCAGCAACACTTCCTTTGGTGGTGATCACGCTCTGGTTGTTTTTCCTCCAGCCTTTTTTCCTCACCTGTTCCAGTTTCTTCCAGTATTTGTTTTATTTTATTGGAAGATTTACCTTTTTTCTCGTGCTTATTCTCTGTTCCAGGGAGTTCCAGCCATAAAGGTTTTTCCCTTTGTTTTTTTTTCTCTGGGACTCTTTCTGAAGGGCACGGACTGCCTTTTGATGTCTCATTGTCAGCAGCACTGTGGCTACCAGAAAGGGCCGCCATTATCTTGGTCATGGCAAGATCTGCAAGGATTGAGACCATCCTGCAGGTCCAGTTGGCCCGAGCCATAAGCGACGAGTAAATCGTGACAGATTGCAGCGCCAAGAGAACCAGTTTTCATCAAGCAGTATGGACAATACTTCGACGGATGCTGCAGAAACTAACCAGTCACTACTCATAACCATCCAACAACAAGCCTAGGAACTGCAACAATTATGAAATGAAAATGCGGCTTTACGACAGGCTTTGGTTTCCCGTACAACAGATGTTCCCTCTATCTCAGCTAATACACCACATTTTTCAGGAGATCCCAACAAGTTGCGTGAATTCCTTGATGCCCTGACAGTCTATTTTGCATTCCGACCGTCCCAATTTGCGCAAGATAAAACTAAAGTGGCATATTTAATTACTACCCTGTCTGGTCCTGCTTTGGCCTGGGCGACTCCTTTGGTAGCTTCCAATGATCCTGTGCTGTCTGACTATTCAGCTTTTGTTGCTGCCTTTAAACAAATGTTTGAACACCCTGGATTGGAGTCGTCTGCTGAGGAAGCTTTATGTGATATCCAGCAAGGTACCCAGGATGTTCTACAATATATAATGCGTTTTAGACAACTGGCAGCAGAGACTACTTGGGTAAAATGTACTCTAGTAACCCTTTTTCGTAGAGGTCTTCGGGAAGAGATAAAAAACAAACTGGTACATTCAGCTAGAGTGGAAGATTTACGAAGTTTAATGGATTTAGCACTCTCCATAGAGTATCGTCTATAGGAACGCAGACTGGAAAAGAGAAAGAATCGTGGACCATCTCATGCAGGGAACCAACGTGCCATCATTCCGAAGAGTCTCAACCTGAATAGATAGAAGCAGCAGAAGGAGAACCTATGCAAATAGACACCGCTCGTGGCCCTCTAACTGCTAGTGAACATGAAAATAGACGAAGAAAAGGACTATGGGCGTCATTTTGACCTCGGCGGTCTTTTTCCAAGACCGCCGAGGGACTGCCGTGCGGAAGACCACCAGTGGTGGCGGTTTGCCGCTTGGCCTATTATGACCGTTGGAAGCTCTCCGTCCTTTTTCAGACGGAGAGCCACCAACAGCCATACTGGCGGGAGGCGGGGAAGTGGAGGTTGCTCCACCTCCACCGCCAAGCCAACAGAACACCGCCCAGCGAATCACGTCCTGTGATTCGCCGTGGCGGTGTTCTGTTGGCGGTGTGGTGTCGGCGGAGCAGCCCCCATGGCTCCGGTCCCCTCCCGGAGGATCGACGGAACAGGTAAGTCGATCATCCGTTAGGGGAGGGGGGTGGGCGGTGTTGTGTGGGTGCATGGGGTGTGCGTGTGTGTGTATGTAGAGGGGGGTGTGAGTGCGTGTATGATTGCGGGGGTGTTGTGTGTATGGGAATGAGTGCAGGTATGTCTGTGGGTATTTCTGTATGGATGTGTGCGTGTATATTTGAATGTGGGTGTGCGTGTCTGACTGTGTGTGGATGTAGGCATGTATGTCGGCGTTTGTGCTTGTAAGTGTGTAGGTGGTGCCTGCGTGTGTGTCGTGTGGGTATGGGTGATGTGATGTTGGGAGTCAGGGTGGGGGTGGGGCGTGGGGGAGACCCCTATCAGTGCCAGCGAAGGAATTCCCTGGCACTGATAGTTCTTACCGCCATGGATTTCATGGCAGTTCAAACCGCTGGAAATCCACGGCGGTAAGCCAGGTCAAAATACCGCCGGCGGTATAGTGACGCCGCCGGGCTGGAGACCCAGGTCTCCAGCCCTGCGGTCGTCTCCACCCTGGCAGGCGGAACGGAGAACCGGCGGATGACCATGGCGGTAACCGCCATGGTCATAATTCCACAGAGTAAGACCGCCAGCCTGTTGGCGGTCTTACCGCTGGTTCTCCGCCTTCCGCCAGGGTCATAATGACCCTCTATGTCTTTATTGTGGAGCTTCTGGCCATTTGCTTTGTACCTGCCCAGTCCGTCCTGTGAAGTCTTCGTGAAATGCCAATTCCTGTCCTCTATGAGAAGGGAGGGGACAGGATTCTCTGAGATACCTTCTATTTGTTCTTCCAAGGAAGATGCAACTGCCCTGTTTCTTTTACGCATTACACTGTAGTTAGCAGATGGTCGGGAAGGAAGGGCGTTGGCATTACTTGCCTGTGCAACCAATGGCATCTATCTGGATGATACATGGGCAATGGAACAAAAAAATCCTTGAATATCTAAGGACATTCCAGAGCAAGTTCATACAGTTGATGGATCTCTATTAGCTTCCAGTCCTGTCATCAACACCACTCCTACTTTATGTCTGTGCTTTGGAAAACATCAGGAACATGTCTCTTTTGAGCTGATCTCCTCTCCTAATCATAAAATAATCCTAGGAATACCCAGATTTACACAGCAGAATCCTAATATCAATTGGGAAATCAGAACTATTTCTCTTTACTCCCAATTTTGTCAAGACCATTGTTAAGCCTCAGGAACATATTGGTCACCAAAGAAAATGCTATCAACGGTACCAGAAGAAGGTTGTTCCATAAACTCTATCCAAGGTGTACCTCGTCACTATCTGGATTATATAGACGTGTTCCAAAAACCCACGAAACCAGTACTACCTCCACATAAAGAACACAACTGTACCATTTCCCTGGAACCTGGTACTGTTGTCCCCTTTGGTAGAATGTACTCTCATACTAAACCTGAAAAGTAAATACTCAAGGAATACCTGCAAGAAATTATACAGAGTGTATCATTGCACCATCTTCTTTCCCCCGCTGGGGCTCCCCTCTTTTTCATGCCTAAAAAGAAGATGGATCTACGTCCCTGCATAGACTTTCATGGATTGAATAAAATTACCATAAAAGGCAGTGTTTTGCTTTCCTTATCTTATGACCGAGCTTACAAAACTTCTCTGGAATGCACTTCTTAGTTTAAAGAAGACATTTATTATTATTACTTCACCACGAGGTTCCTGAAAGACGAGATTACTAGGTTGGAAGCACACGTTTAAAAGTAGTCACAGCAATGAAAGCAAAACATATCAAAGTACTTCTCAATTGCAATGTACACAGCAAATACATGTGATTATATTATTGCATAACTTCAAAGCAAAGAATAAAAGTCAAAATGTCATCACCGTAGGGCCTATCACTGCTTGTCATCTTTCTCATGACTTCAAGTTGATGACTCCTGTTCAACTGCGAGAAAGAGACTTTCCACCCAAACGCGAGGCCAGGCATCTGACGTCCGCTCCGGACTGAAGTCCTGGAAAATCTCCCCTTGCTGCTGCCCAGGGACACCGTTAAAAAAGCCTGGCCCCTTCCTCTCAGACTCGGGAAGTAAACAAGCCATTGGAGATTGGCCAGATCTCCTAAGCCTCTCCTCTTCCCAAGGCTGAGCAGAAAAGAATATATAAAACACAAAAAGAGAGTACTGGGAGTGTTGCTAACCCACACCACCTCCCAAGAGAAATCTATATAATCACTAAAGGTGTGGGGTAGTAGTGACTGAGGGTAATAGTGGGTTAGTGTTCCCTCAGTGGGCGGTGTCAGTTAGGTCGCCTTAAGCTATAAAACGGGGAAGGCATGGGTGAAAAGTGTCCCAGCAAAGGGGTGCTATGTTGTCCTACAGGGGGAGGGGGGGAGTTCCCTTACGGACTAGGTGGTCTCACACACATAATAGTGTCTTGCTTCATCATTTGACCACCTAGCCCCACCCAAGTAAGATGATACTACTTGGGCGGACTCAACCTCTTGGTTAAAAGAACCAGAGGGAGTGCTGAAATTAGACTGACTGGATAATTACGGAGATCCAGAAGGGGTGAAAATAAAATTACCAAACATGTCACCAGTTGCTACTACTTAGTTTTAATAGGGGTGCATGTTGGTAAGGTTAAGAACAGGGGAGGAGGCTCATTCGAGGATAATGTCTCTTAGAGTCTAAAAAGGAATACGTATGACCAACATGTTTCTGCCCTCACAAAGTGCTGGTAGGTCAGGGGCATTCGTCAGGGTCGGAGCACAAACAGTAGGTGAAGTGAAGTGATTAATGAATGGCCTACCTGAACAGGTAGTTCATGGTGTGGTAGGTCTATAATAGCTAATAGATAAACCACAAGATAATAATGGTGACAAAGTGGCACACCACTGCACACAACACAGCAAAAAGTGACAGTGTATGGAAAAAATTCACTCACACACACATGCATTAGTGACTTACCCCGGAGTCGGGGGCGGTTTGCCTCTGGTCTGGCTAGTGCCGGGGGGGGGGGGGGGTTTCCCTTGTAGTCACACTCTGAGGAGATTAAGGGTTTAACGAGGGGAAGAAAGGAAATGACAAGAAGGGAGACAGAACAACAAGAGAGAAGGGAGCAAAGGGAGGAAGAAAAAAGGAAAAAAAGAAAAGAGAGAGGGGGAGGAAACAGAGACAAGAAGAAAGGGGAAGAAAAGAGGGGGAAGAAAAGAGGGGGAAGAAAGGAAAGGGAGGCAAGACTGGGGAAAAGTAAAAAAGAGAAAGAAACAAGGTGAAAAGGGAAGGGGAGAAAAAGAAGAAAATAGAAGTGACGGGAGAAGAAAAAGAGGAGAACAGAAGGAGAACAAGGGAGAGAGGGAAATGAAGGCCACTGGAGAGAGGAAAGGGTGGTAGCAGGCCAAAGGGGCTGTTGGCCAGAGAGGTTGTCTCTGGTATAAGAAAGAGAAAAATCCAAAAGGCCAAGGAGGCCCAGACTTACCACTCCAAAGGGAATACCGAGGGGGGTACCTACATGCCGGTGCCAGGCCGCTCTGGTACTGAATGGAGGGCTGGCGTGGTATTTATGATGGACACTGCCAATCGGTGCGAGGCTGGGGGCGGCAGGCAATCAGCGTAATAAATGTCAAAAAGGTGTGCCTGGCGTCATCGGGTGAAGTGCGTCCCGAATGGTTGAGATGTTTCCGGAACACCTGCGGTCCGGCCGGGCCCACTGTGGGGGCTGCCCCGGGCCGGGTGCATAGAGAGAGCGTGTTGGGCCCGGTGGGGCGCGACCAGCCGCGGGACCCATGCGAAATGGAGTCCCGTGGGGGGGCCTCGCCCGAGGAGAGTGTCGCTCCGGTGGGCGCTCCAACCGCGAGACAACTGACGTACGCGGAGGGGCGCCCATTGATGACGCGCCACGGCTGGTGCGGTGCGTCAATAGGAGCCGAGGGACTCTGGGAAAGAGAGTCCTGTGGAAAGGGCCCAGCACCCCGCGAGTACCGCGGATGATGGGGCCACACCTAAAAAAGGGGGGGAAGAAGGGGGAAAAGGCAAAAAGGGGGGGGGGAGAAAAAAAGGGAGGGGGAAGGAAACCAGAACAGGGGATAGGAGAAAGAAAGGAGAAAGGGGGAAAAAAAAGAAAAGGGAGGGGGAGGGAAGGGGGTTAGATACAAGAAAAGGGCGGGAATAATGAGGGAAAAAGTGGAATAAACAGAAAAAGGAGCAACAAGGTGGAAACGGAAGGGAAGCTTAGCAGAATGTAAGAAGAAAGAGAGCAAAGAGATGAAGGGGGAGGGGAGAGGGGGTGTTATGCCATAAGGGGGGAAAAAAGAATTGAAAATATGTGGGACGAGGTAAAGAAGAGGGGGGGGTTAAGTGAGAAAAAAGGAAAGGGAGGGAAGGAAGGTGCAACAGCAAGGAGTGGGGAACGAGAGGAGGATGCTGGGAGAGATGAGAAAGAAGTATAGAGTGATGAAGGAAGACAAGGAAAGAAACAGGTAAAGTGTAGGAGCGAGGGAGAGGAAAAAGTGGAATAAAAAGACAATAGCTCTTAAGTCAGGGGAGTAGAAATCGTAGTGGCTTCTCAGGTCAACAGGGTTGTTGAGTTGAACCAAGAGCACTAAGATGCTAGATGGTAACTGCCGTAGCAGGGCATTTCAAGATACAGGGAGTAAAGAAGTCGTTTTAGATGCTGCCTGATGCAGGTATTATGCTTGGTGGGGATTATGCGGAGTCTATCTCAGTAGGGACAAACTGGTATCCGGTCATTTAGCCTAAAGCTGACCACTGGATAGTGTCATTCAATCCTGTGGTATCAATTTGCAGCCTCCATATCCATCTCTGTTCATATAGTAGGAGTTTCTGTTTGGCGTTGGTTGCTGTAGGTTTTAGTTGGTCCAGTACCACCCATTGCATGTGATCGGGATGGTGATTATTGGTAATGTAGTGCTCTGTGAGTCTTGTGGCATCTCTTTTGCAGCGAATGGTGCTCCTATGCTCGCAGATGGGTGTGCCCACTCTTCTTGTTGTCCTCCCAATACATTTGTGGCCACAGGGGCATGTGATCATGTACACAACATTTTTGCTATTGCAGTTCGTTAGTTTTCTAAGTTCCCAAGGTGTTCGTAGTCCCAAGTCTAATGTGAGTTTTTTTTTTGGTAAAGGCACAAACACTGCAGCTGCCGCATGGGAAGTGTCCCTTGGGAGGAGGGAGATCCCAGAGGGTCTTTTGTCTGCTTATGGCGCGGATCGCCCGTGGGCGGGTATGTATGATCATATCCCGGATGCTTTTTGCCTTTCTGTAGGCATTCATTGGGACTTGAAAGGGGAGACCCCCAGAGGTAAGGATTTTCCAGTCCTCGTTTATTATTTTTTTGATCGTGTTGGACGCTGGGTTGAAAGTAGTCACACAGATCAGTGGGTCTCCCTTGTTGGTTCTACTGCTAGAATGGAGTAGCGTATCCCTGGGGCTAACGCGGGCACGCTTGTCGGCTCTCCTCAGTAGGTGATCCGGGTATCCTCTTGCTCGGAGTTTGTTGGTGAGTTGTTGTGCATGTCTTTTGTAGTCCGTTAATTCGGTACAGTTCCGCCGAAGGCGGAGGAACTGGCCCACTGGGATGCTCTCCCTAAGAGAGCGTTGGTGAAAGCTCTGAAACTGAAGGAGAGTGTTTCGGTCAGTAGGTTTGTAATATACTTCAGTTACGAGGGAGCCGTTCCTTTCGGTTATTAACAGGTCGAGAAAGGAGACCGCCGGGTCACCCAGAGTGGCTGTGAATCTAAGGAAGGGGTTAAGGGTATTTAACCAAGTGATAAATGTGGTCGCTTCTTCCCTTGTGCCTTTCCAGATGATCACGATATCATCAATGTATCTTTTCCATAACTTGATATGGTTGACATACGGGTTGTCTTCAGTGTAGACCATTTCTTTATCGAAATGGTCCATATACAGGCATGCCAGGCTCGGTGCGAAGGTACTCCCCATCGAGGTACCCTGGATCTGTAGGAAGAAGTTTTTGTCGAACTCAAAGAAATTTGTGGTAAGGGCCAGATGGGCTAGATCCAGGATAAATTCTGGTGGGGTAATGTAGTTCCAGGCACCCCTGTTTAGTAGGTCACTAACCACTTATAAGGTTGCCTCTTGTGGGATATTGGTATATAGTGACTCCACATCCAGGGTCATGAGATGTTCTTTTTCTTTGTCAAATTCAAGAGTGCTTAGTAGCGCAAGCACATCTGTAGTGTCTTTGAGGTACGTAGGAATCTGCTTTACAAAAGGTTGAAGGAACCAGTCGCAGAATTGGGACAATGGTTCCAGGATGGGGCAAATCCCGGAGACTATTGGTCTTCCCGGGGGTGGATGTTTATTCTTATGGATTTTGGGCAGAATATAGAAGTAAGGAGTTTTAGGGTCGGGTTGAGTGAGGAAGGAGGCCTCATGTTTGGTGATCCAACCGTTATTAATACCCTTATCAATCAGAAAGGTGATTTCTTCCTTGACATCTTCTGTTGGATCCTTCGACAGTCTCTTATAGTGGTGGTCATTGTTTAATAGGCGTAGGCATTCCGCATTTTACATCGCCGTGGGCATTATCACTATAGCCCCGCCTTTATCGGCAGGTTTGATAGTGATGGAGGAGTCATTACTGAGGTTGTGGAGGGCTGTGAATTCTTCGGGGCTAATATTGTGGAAGATCTCCCTCTGTTTTCTGTAAATCATCGTTTTTCCTGCTAACTGATTTTTCAAATGCCAAGACTTCGGGTGGCATTAGGTGAGAGGTGGGGGTGAACTTAGATTTGGGACGTAGCCCAGTGTTCTTTTCTTGTTCAGTGTTGGATTCGGGGTTCTGGAGAAAGAAGGTTCTCAGCCTGATCTTACGAAAGAACTCGGCTAGCTCTATCCTTAGTTTAAAGATGTCAAGTTTGGGGGTAGGGACAAAGCCCAGGCCTTTCTCTAAAGCTTGCAGCTCGTTATTATTTAATGCTTTTGAGCTCAAGTTAACAACGGTGGTGGACCCCTTACTTATGTTCTGCTTGTGCTGGGGGATTCGTCGTCTGTTGGTCCTTCCTTTAGGTTCCAACTGACTCCCTTTTTCCTTCCCCTTCCCCGTCCGGGGCCTCTCCCAAAAAAAGGAACATTAGGGTAGGTCCAGGTTGTCTGTGGCTGGGGATACAGTGGGGCTTGGAATTGGTTTGGTGGCCCATAGGGAGAGGGCCAGGACCAGGGAGGCATGTTGAGCAGCGGGGGCGCAGGGCCTGTAAATGGGGCAGGCCAATTGTTCTGTGCGTTCCCCCTGCAGCTGCGCTTTGGCCGTGTTGGTTGTATCCGGCTGGTGTCGGAATCAAAGCTGGAATAACCCCCGGAAGATGTATCGGAGGGTAGAGAGGGTTGAGCTGTAAAATCTTCCTTTGAGTAAGGATGTACTTTCTCTAGGGAGAACCTATCCAGGTCTTTCTGGAATTTTGCAATCTTGCGTTGAGTCAAGTAATCTTTGAACTCGCCGATTGTCTTATTTGTTTCCTCTAGTTTCTTTTTAAATGCTGCGGCTGTAAGTCCAGTTTTTAGGTTGTTTTCAGCCGCTTTAATTTGGATCACCAGGGCGTCTGATAGTCTGGAGGCAGTCTTGATGATTAAGATCAACCAATCACGTGTGTACTTCCAGGCTATCGGTGACCAATCCTTCCTAAATTCTTTGTCTTCTAGGAAGATGCGTGGCTCAGTGGTAACGATCAGACCGTTCGGTGCTGCATTTTTCCTCAAATACTCGGTTAGGACAGCCCCGTGTAATATTGTTTTTCTTGTGTCCTTTTTCGTTCGATCAGTGTGTCCCAATCCCCTAGTAGGGCTATTGTCTTGGAAAGGGAAGAATCTCCTAAAAGTGAGGGTGCAGCGAGGATGGCCTGGAGTTCCTCCTCGCTGAAGGCAAGCCCTTCAGCCCTGGTAGGGTAATGTAGAAGGGGCTTCTAATACTCCTGTAACTGTGTCACAGGGTTTAGGTGAAATGAGTATATAACAAGACTCTCACAGCTGGCTGCTGCGCTAACTTATAAAACACAAAAAGAGAGTACTGGGAGTGTTGCTAACCCACACCACCTCCCAAGAGAAATCTATATAATCACTAAAGGTGTGGGGTAGTAGAGACTGAGGGTAATAGTGGGTTAGTGTTCCCTCAGTGGGCGGTATCAGTTAGGTTGCCTTAAGCTATAAAACGGGGAAGGCATGGGTGAAAAGTGTCCCAGCAAAGGGGTGCTATGTTGTCCTGGAGGGGGGGATTCCCTTACGGACTAGGTGGTCTCACACACATAATAGTGTCTTGCTTCATCATTTGACCACCTAGCCCCACCCAAGTAAGATGATACTACTTGGGCAGACTGAACCTCTTGGTTAAAAGAACCAGAGGGAGTGCTGAAATTAGACTGACTGGATAATTACAGAGATCCAGAAGGGGTGAAAATAAAATTACCAAACATGTCACCAGTTGCTACTACTTAGTTTTAATGGGGGTGCATGTTGGTAAGGTTAAGAACAGGAGAGGAGGCTCATTCGAGGATAATGTCTCTTAGAGTCTAAAAAGGAATACGTATGACCAACATGTTTCTGCCCTCACAAAGTGCTGGTAGGGCAGGGGCATTCGTCAGGGTCAGAGCACAAGCAGTAGGTGAAGTGCTCAAAGTGATTAATGAATGGCCTACCTGAACAGGTAGTTCATGGTGTGGTAGGTCTATAATAGCTAATAGATAAACCACAAGTTAATAATGGTGACAAAGTGGCACACCACTGCACACAACACAGCAAAAAATGACAGTGTATGGAAAATATTCACTCACACACATGCATTAGTGACTTACCCCGGAGTCGGGGGCGGTTTGCCTCTGGTCTGGCTAGTGCTGGGGGGGGGGGAGGGGTTTTCCTTGTAGTCACACTCTGAGGAGATTAAGGGTTTAACGAGGGGAAGAAAGGAAATGACAAGAAGGAAGACAGAACAACAAGAGAGAAGGGAGCAAAGGGAGGGAAAAAAAAGAGAAGAAAAAAGGAAAAAAAGAAAAGAGAGACAGGGGGAGGAAACAGAGACAAGAAGAAAGGGGAAGAAAAGAGGGGGAAGAAAAGAGGGGGAAGAAAGAAAAGGGAGGCAAGACTGGGGAAAGTAAAAAAGAGAAAGAAACAAGGTGAAAAGGGAAGGGGAGAAAAAGAAGAAAATAGAAGTGACGGGAGAAGAAAAAGAGGAGAACAGAAGGAGAACAAGGGAGAGAGGGAAATGAAGGCCACTGGAGAGAGGAAAGGGTGGCAGCAGGCCAAAGGGGCTGTTGGCCAGAGAGGTTGTCTCTGGTATAAGAAAGAGAAAAATCTAAAAGGCCAAGGAGGCCCAGACTTACCACTCCAAAGGGAATACCGAGGGGGGTACCTACATGCCGGTGCCAGGCCGCTCTGGTACTGAATGGAGGGCTGGCCTGGTATTTATGATGGACACTGCCAATCGGTGCGAGGCTGGGGGCGGCAGGCAAGCAGCGTAATAAATGTCAAAAAGGTGTGCATGGCGTCATCGGGTGGAGTGCGTCCCGAATGGTTGGAATGTTTCAGAAAAGAAAACACCAAATATATGCTCTCTTATCACGTTAGGGTACGTGTGAATTCAATTTGAAAAACACAGCTTGGTCTACCATGTGGAAAAACACAGCTCATCTGCAATGTTTCAACTGCAATGTCTAACTCCACATTAAAGCCAATAGGCAGCTAACCTAAATACCAAATGTAATGTCTAATGCCATGTTAAAGCCAATAGGCAGCTAAACTGAATACAGAATGTAATGTCTAATGCCACGTTAAAGCCAATAGGCAGCTAAACTGAATACAGAATGTAATGTCTAATGCCATGTTAAAGCCAATAGGCAGCTAAGCTGAATACAGAATGTAATGTGCTCCTGGTGAACACTGAACAACTAATATGCGCAGTGGTGAAACACAAAGTCATTGGTCAAACACAATTAATGGCATAACCAACCGATATCCACTACCTCTAATAAAAGATATTTTGGAAGCAGTCAGAGAGGCGCAGATATTTACAAAGTTAGACCTTTGGGGAGCTTACCATCTTTTAAGAATAAAGGAAGGTGATGAATGGAAGACAGCTTTTCGTACACCCTTTGGTTATTATGGATATCGGGTAATGCCCTTTTGTTTAACCAATGCCCCATCTATTTTTTAGAGATTCCTGGATTCGATATTTTCTCCATAGTAATCTACCTAGATGATATCCTAATATATTCCAGATATCCTGAACATCACACCATGCATGTAATTCAAGTTCTAGACAGACTCAGGCAACAACAACTCTTCTGTAAACCCAAGAAATGTGAATTTGACAAGACAGAGGGGAAATATTTAGGGTATCATATTAGTCAAGTTGGTATTTTCATGGATCCAGAGAAAGTTCAGGCCATCTTAGACTGTCCATCTCCCTTTTCTATCACATAAACCCAGTGTTTTTTAGGATTGGCCAACTTTTATTGCTAATTTATTTTGGATTTCGCTCAACAAACCAGCCAAATCACACAAACACTTAAAAGAGAGTTTACAAAATGGTTTTATCTGGACAGATGTGGCTGAAAGCGCATTCCAAAACCTAAAACATGCCTTCACCCAAGCTCCTATTCTACAGCATCCTGACACCAGCAAACAATTTATCGTAGTCACTGATTCTTCAGAAAGAACTATAGGGGCCGCATTATTACAAAGACAGGACGATGACGGTTTAGAACATCCAATTTTCTATTTGTCCCATGTGTTGTCCGATCCTGAGTGCATTTATTTGGTGTTGGAACGAGAACTTCTGGTTCTAAAAACAGCATGTCAGGAGTGGAGACAATTCCTTATGGGATCTAGGGAACCATTTGAAGTAAAAACAGACCATCGAAATTTACAGTGTCTAAGAAACTTTCAATGTCAGCACAGTCGCCAAATCCGTTGGGCTTTCTTTTTTAGTCAATTGGATTTTTATATCACCTATATACCGGGTTCTCAAAATATTCTTGCAGACACCGTGTCATGACGCTACCCTAAAGGTATCAATCCCTCTTCACAACACCTCATTGAACCAGAAAGAATTATTGGACTAGTACAATCTTTCCTTGATAAAGTACGGTCTGAGTACTCAAACCCCTCAGAGTTGGAAATTAAAGATCTACGTTCAAAATTACAAAAGGTTAAGGGTTATCACTACCATAAAGATGCGTTGTTCCTTCCTTCTAAGAAAGTGCAAAGGAAAGCACTACAAATGTGTCATGACTCCCCTGTGACCGTCCATTGTGGCATCAAAGCCACACACAAATTACTTCTTTGTTCCTTCTGGTGGCCTACACTTAAGAAAGATACTGAGAGTTATTTGGTGCCTTGTCCCATTTGTGCTCAGGAAAAAATACCCCATACCAAGCCTGCAGGACTTCTTCAACCTTTACCTGTTCCATCAGCCCCTTGGTATACTGTATCAACTGATTTCATGTGTTCCTTACCTCCCTCAGTAGGGAATCCAGTTATAATGGTAACTGCGGATTCATTTACTAAGATGGCTCATGTTACTGCACTAAAGAAATTACCCACATACAAAGAATTAAGTCAAATCTTTATACAAGAAATTTTTCATCTCCATTATCTCTCTCAATTTATTGTTTGAAACTGTGGCCCCCAATAAATATCACGTTTTTTGTACGCATTTCTGTGAAATGCTAAATATCGAGGTAGCCTTATCTACTGGATATTATCATCGTCGAACATTTTCGACTACTGCCAGAAGGGCAGTCTCGGTACTATGTTGGGGTCTGAAGCCCATTTGAGTATGATGAAGGACCTTGTGTTCTTCAAGAAAACCGATGTCTATTGACATTTTTTCCAATCAGTTTAGCTGCTATAGAAAAGGGAGAAATTGGCCTATAATTACTCAATAGGGCCTCTGTAAGGGGCGGAAAATCTAATAGAGGATCTCTGGAGTTTAGAACCTGAGTCTGCAAGGTCGTCATTCTGGGAGGTCATATCTGGAAAAACTAAATAGATGTCTAGAATATTCTTTTGATATACAAAAGCCAAATTATTGCTATGCTCCTCAGAGGCTTCAGTGAGATCGGTGTGAGGGCACTTGAATGATTACCTTAAATATTGAAAAGATTTCTCTGGGAGAATTGGAGGACTGATATATTTTAGATGCATAATATGATGACTGTGTGGCTTTAATTTCTGTATGGAAGTGTCTAATTGCTTTCCTATATTCGTTTTTTGTGGACATATCGTACGTTTTCCTCCATTTATTTTCAAGGCGCTAACACTCCTTTTTAAGCATGAATAGCGGAAAAGTGAACCATGGTGATTTTTATAGCCTGCACCTTGTGTGGTAGTTTTTATTGGTAGTACTGAGTCTGAGGATGTGGAGATCCATTCATTGAATGTTTCCACTGAACTTAGGGTGGAATTAAGGAGAATGGCTCTAGTGTTGTCAAGGGCGGAGGTCAATTCCTTTCAATGTAGCTTATACCAGTGCTGACCAGATAACTTGTTTGCTAGCCAACCTGTGTCAGCGGCGGTATTGGGTATCATGAGCCTAATTAAAAAGTGGTCGGACCATGGCACAGGAAGGGGTGTCTGAACTGAAAGTTCTGAGATGTTGCTGAACACAAGGTCAATCCTATGACCTTTCATATGTGTAGGGCCATTAATCATCTGTGTGAGACCTAGCACCTCAAGGTCTGTAAGTAGTGTTTTAGCCGTGGCATTACTTGGTTCGTCCGCGTGAAATTTAAAATCGCTGAGAATAGTCAAGTTTGATTTGCTACCAACTAGATCAGCAACTTGTTCAGGAAAAGCTTGAAGAAACCTATATTCAGGGCCAGGGGGGCAGTAAATAAGAGCCCCAGAGAATGTGACTGTTGGGTTCACGGCTATGGAGAAGGACATGCTTTCACAGTCAGGTTGAGAGAGACATTTAATAGAGTCCTTAAAGATAATGGCGATCCCCTCGTATGTGCCCTATCTAACCAGTTTATTGAATACCATGAGGCAGGACCAAGGAGACATCCGGAGAGGATTCCTCCCGGTGCCAAGTTTCTGTCAGAAATAAAACGTCTGGGTCATAGTCACTCAACAGTAAATGGATATCAATTTTGTGTGCTGGTAGGGATCGACAATTGACTAAAAGGAACCTGCCAACTGACCCATTGTACTTCCTTCAGGGCTGCACGACTACACTCTGAGCAGTCCAGAAGCAGTTGTTGCAGACCCAGTGTGGGAGACCAGCACCAAAAGAGTGCTGGCAGCAGTCAAAAACAGGCATTCTGAGGGCAAGGAGTTGACTAGCTGAAAATGTTATTGCATCTAGGCCAGAGGGGGCAGCATCCCCGGCCCCTGGTCCCAGCTCAAACGGGCTTGCCTTTGGCGCACCTTTGGCATACCAGCGGCTCACCCGCTGTGCGCGTCCGGTTTTTCATGACCCTTATAAAGGGGTGAGAGAGGCAGCAGACAGTGCAGCTAGACCGGCAACCAAAATGGCGTCTCCGAGGCACAGAAGCCTAGAGCAAAAATGGTGCCCTTCCAGTCTTAAAAACAATTGAAAGTAAGCCGCAATAGGCCGCTAGCACCACCTGCTGCTACTGAACACAGGCAGCAGGGTTCAAATGAGGAAGGGAGGGACAGGGAGAATAAAAGGTAAACACAGCAGTAAGGCAGAACGATAGACAGCAATGAGGTCTGTTTTACCGAGTGTCTTAGGGACCCCTCATGTGGAACAAATTGCCATTTTTTGTTTACGGTCGAGCCATGAATTCGAGGATCCTCCTCAAATCCTCCTCAGATCCTGGGGAAAAGCCAGGCTGTGAATGGCTCACCACAACCTGACAGAAATATTAACGTGTGCATTAAAAAAAAACAGAGACTCACTGAAAAAAACAAAGGTTACAGGGACGGTGTAATTAGGTTGACGTTTTACACACACAAAAACCACAGCAGTTATACTCCACAACTTAAATTATTAGCACAAACTCAGATCAAAATCTAGTGATTGGAGGGCAACCTCTTTTTTATGCCTTCTTGAATTCCATACTAGTTGAGATTTGCCTGCTGAAGGGCATCTCAAATTAAAGAAAGTCGTAATATT
Source organism: Pleurodeles waltl (assembly GCF_031143425.1). NCBI lineage: Eukaryota > Metazoa > Chordata > Amphibia > Caudata > Salamandridae > Pleurodeles > Pleurodeles waltl. Next base: position 926,484,359 of record NC_090440.1, read on the forward strand.
TATCTCTTTTCACTGGAAGGTCACAATGGCAGCTTCTCCTTATTTGTTATTTGAGGCACCATAATTTTGCATACACAGTTTCTTACCTTATTTTTGGGTTCAGAAATATAGATTATTGTTTTTCAAATTATATAATTTTGGATAATTCCATAAATGTAAGCATTTATTGGGATTTATAAATGGAAACAATTGGAATAAAATAAAAACATGATTAAAAAAAGTAATTCAATAAATATATCAGAACAGACTAATAAAATGATTACTTTTTTGCACGTTTGTGTAGTAAAATTAAGACATGGCATATTTCTAAATTATATTCTACACTTTAACAGTTATATATTAAAATATGTTTTGAATAAAATAGAAAATGTAATTTATTAAATGTTCTACAGATTTTTTTTTAACATTTTGCAAATTTTTTAGAAATTACATATTTTAAAAACATTTTTGTACATCAAGATAAACTAATGTAGTTAAAACAATTAACTGCAGTGAAGAAGGTCACTCTTCTTTTTAATAGGGGGGCCTCCTCCTCGAGGCAAATAATGTATATCGGTGGGGAGGGGGCTGCACGGACACGTGTTTCTGGCTTTCGGCCATCATCAGCGGAGAGCAAAGTGTGGCAGACGGGGTTGCTTGAAATGCCACCTAAACGTTTTCTCAGGTTTTTGTACCACTCAGTAGGCACACAGGTGCTTCACCAGAGCTCGTCAGCTCAAAGGCTCACAGGAGCTGTTAAATACACAATCCAAAAAGGGAGCACCCTGTCTTACATTTCAGCTCGAATAGCCCCAAAGCATCATAATAAATGCAGTCATTAGATAGCCAGAAACACGTGTCCGGAGATATGGCATTCGCCGCACCAACTTATGGTGAAAAACTTTCTACAACGTTACACCACTTGCTGCACCCATTTATGGTGAAAGACTTTTTGAAATATTATTCAAATTCATTCTAATGACTGCATTTATCATGATGCTTTGGGGCTATTCGAGCTGAAATGTAAGACGGGGTGCTCCCTTTTTGGATTGTGTATTTAACGGCTCCCGGGAGCCTTTGAGCTGACGAGCTCTGGTGAAGCACCTGTGTTCCTACTGAGTGGTACAAAAACCCGAGAAGGAGATGGCGGCCGGGACGGGAGCTTAGAGTCGGAGCTCCGGCCCGTGCCTTCCCAAAAATATCCTGTGGGTGCCCCCCCGGGCTGCTGAGGGGGGGCGCGGTCGATGTGGGGTCCGGATCGGGCACCCGGCGACCCCCGGAGCCCTTGACTGGCTGCTCTTGCTGCCCCGCGATCGAGAGGGGTGGAGGGGCGGGCCGCGGCAGATGGACGCCCGTGATCGCGCGGCGTGCTTTGAAGCGGAGCGGCAGAGCGGAGAAGCCGCTCGCCGGGTGGCGGCGGACCCTCCGGCACAACTTTGGCAATACGGGAGGTGGGGACTCGGGGGTGCCCTCCGCACGAGGAAAAAACAGCAGGTGCTGACCCGCCCCTCTCCCCCACGGAGGAAGTCAAGCCAGCTGCGGTGAGGGCGGCGGCCCACCGGCTGTCCGGGATCAAGCGGGGGCAGCAACAGAGAAGTAAGGAGGTGAGGGACTCGCGGGGAGGCTGCAGGGGGACACCCCAGATCGTGGACCCCCTCTCCCCCCCTATTTGAGTGGAGGTGGGAGCTCCGGTGGAGGTTGCCTGCAGGGGCGAGGCACGCCCAGCGGGGCGCGGGCTGCGCTGGACCGGAGGGGGGGACTCTCTTACCCCCCCACCCCCTCTGGCATTGATTGCTCTGGACCACCAGGGAGGGTCAAGTGGGGCCCACGGCTCAGGGGGACTGGACGGGACCCCCCCCCCAATTCGTGAGCGCTGTGATCGGAGGGAGACTGCGGGCTACTTGGAGTGGTGACCGCCTGCTGCTCTCCACCCCCCCCCACTTGAACTGCGCAGAGGACCGGGCTGGCAGCATCGTGGGGGAGGATCGACCGGTAGTGCTCAAGGACCACGCCGGAGGCCTGCACCACACAGAAGCTGTTCGACTACTCGGCCCCTCTCACGGCGAGCCACCCGCCTGGCGTACACCATGGCTGCAAGAAACAAGTCCACGAAAAACCAGGACCGTCACGCACAGGGCCAGTCAACAAGTGACCAGCAGCTAGCTCCAACCCTACAAGCACTGGAAACCACTCTGCAAACCCACTCAACCCAGTTTGAAAAAGCACTGCAAGCAATTATGGACACTAAAACCTCCCTGGAGAACAGGATTGATTAAGTGTCGCAAGATCTAAATTTGCTACGGGTGGATCACCGCAACTTAGCGGAAAGGGTAAAGTCAGCGGAGGCAGAGATAAAGGAAATGAATCCTTCGGTCTTGGCTAATCAAAAACAAATACAGCGGCTGGACGCAGAGGTAAAAATACTCTGGCGCTGCGCCGAAGAGGCGGAAGGCAGATCACGGAGAAACAACGTGCGCTTTATAGGATTCCCCGAAAAACTAGCTGAACAGAGCACAGAAATAATCCTGGAGCAATGGTTGATCAAGGAAGTGCTGAACGGGTCCCCGTCAAAATTCTTTTCGGTGGAAAGAGTGCACAGGATACCGCGGAGGCCCCCGGCCCCGGGCCAGCCACTGATACCTCTCATAGCGAGATTCTTAAATTATAGGGATCGCGATTTAATCTTGCAGCTATTCCGCAGTAAGGGCCCATTCAGACACGAAGATTCAGAAATTAATGCCTACCCAGACTTCACACAGGAAGTACAAAAACAGCGCAACTCATTTGTAAGGGTCAAACAACGCCTCCGTGAACACAACATCAAATATGCACTGTTATTCCCTGCAAAGCTAAGAGTTGCATCGGATGATCGAGTCCATGTATTTACATCCCCTGAGGACGCCTGGACGTGGTTGCATGCCAAGGGCCTGGCGCGATCCCAATCTGGAACGGAAGACAGAGAGGAATGGTCGAACGCCCCAATGCGGAAGCGCCCCAAGAGAAGGCCAAAAGGCCAGCCCACAGAAGAGCAGGCGGCGGAGGAAAGGGCAAAAATATTGAGGACCATTCCACTGCACACGCAGAACACTTTTGTGGCTCTGAGGGAGATTTCGGCGGACAGCCTGGACTCCGACTCGATCAGCACGGAATCCAGCCTCACGGACTCGCCTGCGGGCCGAAACTCATCCCCAGAGCGGAGGACGAACTGTAAACACGGATGGCCTCCTGCTCTCCTTGCCCCTCTCCCTCCGCTTTCTCCCCCTTTTCTTTTGCTTCGACCCCCTTCCCACCGCTCCCCCCTCTTCCCCCCTTCCTCCCCCTTCCCGGCTGCAGAGGGGGATAGTCCGGTTGAGGAGCCCGCGACAAAGCCAAGCTTGTCCACACACTGGTGAATGCTGCCGCGGGCCCAGTGCAGCCTGGACTGCTTTACAGACGGTATTGTTTGGTTTTGGTGGCTGGGGGGGGGGCAGGGGTGCTGGGGGTGGGTGCCCCGGGGGTGCCCAGCAGTATAGGCAGCCAACAGCTGCAGTAGGGTGTGGGCCACGTATACGGGCCACACCTGGTCACTAATATGGTTACCCCATCGGTGTTCAAATGGACACAGAGTTTGTTAATGGGATTAGTAGTTTGTTATTAGTTAATAGGTTTGTATTGAGTGTAAGCAGTGGGTGTGTAGGGGGATTAACAGTTAAGTGGAACTCAAATGGTCAACACAGTAAACCGGAAATATTGCTAGCACTGACACACATAAGGACACAATTGATTGAGCAGGAGGGGGCCCGCAGGGAGGCAGCTGGCCTGGGGGGATGGGAAGCAATTACACATAATGTGAAATGGCGTTAAGAGCAAACCCCACTGCGCACCAATATGACATAATCACGTGGAACGTAAGAGGGTTGGGGGCTCCGAGCAAAAGGAATAGGGTATATGATCGCCTTAAACGACAGGGCACACATATAGCTATCCTGCAGGAAACACACTGCTTGGAAGTTGACCTATGCGAGCTGCGCTGAAGATGGGGTGGTCAGCTTGTGGCACTACGTACTCGGCATATGAAAGAGGAGTGCTGGTCTGGATAGCAGGGGGGGTTCCCTTTGTTATATCACACCAGACGATTGATAAAGGTGGTAGATATGTGGCACTGGAGGGGGACCTGGACGGTAGACACTTGTCAATAGTTGGAGTTTACGCCCCCAACAGTGCTATAGCCGAATTTTTGGGTACGCTTACCCCAGCTTTATTGGTGAACGCCGAATCCCCAGCTATATGGGGAGGTGATTTTAACAGCATTCCAAACACAGAACTAGATAGGTCCACTAATCTCCCAAAAGCAAACCCAAACAGAACGGCCAGAAGCCCCCTCCTCGAATGGGCAGCAGATATGAGAATATTCGATTTATGGCAGACAAAATACCCACAACGGAGAAAATATGCATTCTACTCAATACCTCATAAGGTACACACAAGAATAGACACTATGGGGGGACCCGGGATATTTGTGCCCTGATAAACAAGGCGGAATATTTGGCTAAAACATTATCCGATCATTCCCCACTAAGAATAACGCTGAACTGGGGCAGGAGACGCTCGCAGATCCCCACTTGGCGGATGCAAGGGGAGGCCCTACAGGACCAAGCGTTCAGAGAAGGACTAAATGCAGTGGTGAAACAGTACTGGGAAATAAACAAGGAATTAACCAAATCCAGAGCATTGGAATGGGAGGCACATAAGGTCGTAGTAAGAGGGTATTGCATCTCAACCAGCTGGGGAGTTAGGCGCACGTTGCACATGGAAATAAATAAACTAGAGAAGGAAATGGGAGACTTGGAAAAAGCGGTGGTAAACAAAGCGGTCCCTTACTCAACACTGAAAGAGGCACGTACAAAATATAACAAAGCAGATGATCGCCTCCGCAAACACGACCATAAATATTGCTTAATGCGACTACACGCAGAGGGAGACCGGTCTGTTAGGATGCTGGCGTGGCTTCTCCGCAAGAACCGCCAACACACCCCGATCGGGTCCATAAAAGGAAATGCAGGCAAAATGTGCACTACACAGGATGAGATCAATGGGGCCTTCAGGGAGTATTACGCTAAGTTATACACCAAACGCACAACATGCACCCCCCTGCAACTGAGGTCCTTTCTGGAGGACTCTCCAATGGCACAAATGTCGTTAGCAGACAGGCAGCAATTAGACTCCCCACTAACAATGGAGGAAATTGACAGAGCAGTGATGCAGATGCCCAGGAATAAAGCCCCAGGCACGGACGGACTCCCAATAGAATATTACTCCACATGCTTGCCACACCTGAGAACACACTTGATGAAAGTGTTTGAGGAGGCATGGGTCAATAAAATCTTACCTACTACACAGAGAGGCGATGGTGGTGGTTCTCCCCAAGGAAGGGTGAGACCCCACCGATGTTAAATCCTATAGACCTCTATCACTCCTGAATTTAGACTGCAAGGTTCTGGGCAAGATCCTCGCTAACAGACTTGCCCCACTAATGCACACTGTGATACATGAAGACCAAAACGGCTTCATCCCAAAACACAACACCTTCTTAAATATCTGAAGGCTCCTAGGAGTACTGGGGGACACACCCCGGAGGCTCATGATGAGATGGTATTATCACTAGACATCAAGAAGGCATTTGACACTCTGGAGTGGGACTTCCTGTTTGCGACAATGCAGTGCATGGGAATAGGGCCTAACTTTATACAGTGGGTGCAGACATTGTACACCAAACCACATGCTAGGGTAAAAACAGGCGGGGTCATATCAGACCGTTTCCCAATCACAAGGGGCACAAGACAGGGGTGTCCATTGTCCCCCCTGCTGTTTGCCATAGCAATGGAGCCGCTGGCCACTCGTATACGTGCTGCGCAGACGAGATGGGGGGTGGTCAGGAGCGATCAGTATCATGGCATATCGTTGTATGCAGATGATGCGTTAATATACATGCGAAAAGGGTCTGAGACAATTCCCTCAGTAATGTCGCTGCTAACTAAGTACGGGGACCTATCGGGTTGGTGGTGAACTGGGACAAATCATGTATATTTCCGTTAACCAGATGGTCCCCGGCAAAACAAGAGAACACCACGGCGGGCCGGCTGAAATGGTGCTTTGTCACATTGAAATACCTGGGGGTACACATATACCACAAAAAAAGAGGACCTTAGAGATAGGAATCTAGGGAGGGCGTTGACCTCCTTGAAGGGGTCACTAGGATTCTGGACCAAACTCCCACTGTTGCCCCTGGGCAGGGTGGCGGTGGCAAACATGTTGCTGCTGCCTAGGTTATTATACTATTTCGCGGCATTACCCATCTGGGTCCCCAGGAGTTTTTTCAAAGGTCTGAACACAGTATTATTGCAAATAATATGGGGTGGCGCTAGGACAAGGGTTGCACTTGCCGTCCTGCAGCGCTCGCTAGACGCGGGCGGTCTGGGAGCCCCCAACTTCGAACTGTATTATGCAGCTGCACAACTACAGTGGATACTGAATTGGCTCCACAGGCCAACTCAGGTGGAGTCCAAGTGGCTACTAGCGCGGCTGAATGGGGCACCGCTGATTACATGGTTAATGAGTAAGACACCAAAGGGGACCCTGAGCAGCCCACTCATGGAGGTAGCGCAATTATGCTGGCAAAAGTACATACAAAAGGGCCATAAAACACTCCCATACTCGCCACTCATAGCACTAGAATTGATCCCAGGCTGCGCCAATGCGGTGGGCCCACACACTCTTAAGACCTGGACCGAAGCCGGGATACCGACAGTCGGGGACTGCTTCGAAGATGGAAAGTTGATGACATTTGTAGCCATCCAAGCCCTAGCAGCAGTGAACCCAGGACAATTTCTGTCCTATTATGCAATAACCCACCTGATTCAGAAGGCGTGGGCCACGGGGGACGCTGAACCTGTGAGCTCTCCTACTCTGCACCACGTGTTGCATTACGATAATCAAACAAAAATAGTGACAAATCTGTACAAAATACTAAACAAATCCTCCAAGCTCAACCTTGAGAGGCCAAAGGACAGGTGGAATGCAGTCCTTACCGACCCGATCCCAAAAGAGGAGTGGCTGAAAGCTCTCTATCACATAAGAGGGGTGTCTAGAAACTCCAGGTTTCGCTACACACAATTCAACTACACGCATCAAACATACCAATCCCCAGCTAGGATAAGCCGTATGTTCCATGGCTCGACGCCGACTTGCCCGCGGTGCGGCGCCTCAGGAGCGCATTTCTATCATATGGTATGGGAATGCACCCATATAAACAGGGAATGGAGTAGCCTGACAGAGGAGGTAGCGGAAATAACAGGCCTGACACTCGTAGCAGACCCCAAATCATGTTTGTTGGGGCTGAGAGTAAGAGAAAAGAAACACCGGCATCTACATAGGTTTGCAGGCCTAGCATTCGTGTTATACAAAAGGCTGATCGCAATGAACTGGAAGGCAGCCAGGGCCCCCGACCTGAAGGCCTGGTGCTCTCACGCGCTATGCTGGACCAGGGCGGAGGCCCTGGTGCTGAGCAAACTCGCACGTGCGGGACAACACCACACGGGAGAGGAAACTTGGGAAACACTGATCACCCGTCTAGTGGCCAAAAGCGATGAAAGACCGCCATGATACAGATGGAGATGACGGGAGAGCATAAGTGGCAGACCCCCTCGCAGTGCCAGATCAAGCAACTGCATCTGGAGCAAACCGCGTGGATAAGCCGGAGCCCGCCCCTTCTCGCTCCTTAGCGACCAGTACAAGTGAATGTAGGGGCCCGGGGAGGAATACACACGCACACCAACAACATGCAGATAATACGCACCACTGAGCCATGCACATACCCCCCCAAAAGGAACGCGGCCCCCCCTCCTCTCAGCACAATTCACAAGCAATATCGGAGGGCAATGTCACCCGGCCACCCTGAGTTAGATCCACCGGTGCTAAAAAACAAAGAGAAAAAAAAAAAGAAAGAAAAAAAGGAAAAAACAAAAACAAAACACGCTTATCCAAAGATATATGACAATTAACAGGATAGACTGTAGCAAAATTGCCCCAAGATTTTTTTAATTTATTTTTTCTATGTGTAAGGTGGTGGGAGTTCAGTGTATTTATGTTGTTGTATGAGAATTGTCTGTTCCACTATTGTTTATCCTGTTGTGGCTGCCTCTCTTCTGAAGCCGGAGGAGAGGGTCACTAAAATGTAATTGTGAAATACTATTTGTGTAAACATTTAAAACCCAATAAAAATATATATATATTTTTTTTAAAAACCTGAGAAAACGTTTAGGCGGCATTTCAAGCAACCCCGTCTGCCACACTTTGCTCTCCGCTGATGACAGCCGAAAGCCAGAAACACGTATCCGGAGATACGGCATTCGTCGCACCAACTTATGGTGAAAAACTTTCTGCAACGTTACAGCACTTGCTGCACCCATTTATGGTGAAAGACTTTTTGAAATATTATTCGAATTCATTCTAATGACTGCATTTATTATGATGCTTTGGGGCTATTCGAGCTGAAATGTAAGACAGGGTGCTCCCTTTTTGGATTGTGTACTTAACGGCTCCCGTGAGCCTTTGAGCTGACGAGCTCTGGTGACGCACCCGTGTGCCTACTGAGTGGTACAAAAACCTGAGAAAACGTTTAGGCGGCATTTCAAGCAACCCCATCTGCCACACTTTGCTCTCCGCTGATGACGGCCGTAAGCCAGAAACATGTGTCCGGAGATACGGCATTCGCCGCACCAACTTATGGTGAAAAACTTTCTACAACGTTACAGCACTTGCTGCACCCATTTATGGTGAAAGACTTTTTCAAATATTATTCAAATTATTTCTAATGACTGCATTTATCATGATGCTTTGGGGCTATTCGAGCTGAAATGTAAGACGGGGTGCTCCCTTTTTGGATTGTGTATTTAACGGCTCCCGTGAGCCTTTGAGCTGACGAGTTCTGGTGAAGCACCTGTGTGCCTACTGAGTGGTACAAAAACCTGAAAATGTTTAGGCGGCATTTCAAGCAACCCCGTCTGCCACACTTTGCTCTCCGCTGATGACAGCCGAAAGCAAGAAACACGTATCCGGAGATACGGCATTCGCCGCACCAACTTATGGTGAAAAACTTTCTACAACGTTACAGCACTTGCTGCACCCATTTATGGTGAAAGACTTTTTGAAATATTATTCGAATTCATTCTAATGACTGCATTTATTGTGATGCTTTGGGGCCACTCGAGCTGAAATGTAAGACAGGGTGCTCCCTTTTTGGATTGTGTCAATTAAAATATCCAAGAGCTCAACTCCTCAGAAAAAAAAGAGGGGCTTGCTACATTGGTTGAAAGCCACGGAGGTAGACATAGCTCATTCAAGAAACCCATCTTCTCTGAAAAGATGTCCTAGGCTCTTCTACTGAATCCCTTCATAATTTCATGCTGTCACCACTTCCAAAACAAGGGGAGAAACCATACTACTAGGACTTGGCTTACCCTTCGAATTGGAGTCCGAAAGCCAGGACGGTGAGGTTAGTTAACTTCCAGGATCGACTTGGGGTCTCTCCCTTACAATATATTAGCTCTATGTCCCCCAATGGCTAGAAGTAAGAGATCTATATGGCCTCTATGACTAAGATCGCACATCCGTCCAAAGGCCACTTTCTTGGGGGGAAAGACTTTAATAACATCCTTCACCCAGAACTAGATGGATTCCCCCTTCCTCCGCCCAATTCCGCATGATGGCCAGGCACAAGCCGCACTCCCCCTCATTGCAGGCAGTGCTTAATTTGAGCCGTGGTTTCCGGTGCCGGGCACCAGCACTTATTTTTTTGAGGGCCAGCATCTATTTTTCTGCCTCACGCATTAACAGCAAGCAAAAGACATATAGGAAAGAAGGCGAAAGAGAAAAAACGGATAGGCGTCACAAAGGGAGAAAGCAGCAAGAGTGAGCTGAAGGGGCAGGGAGTAGCCTTAAATGGATTAGAGAGGCCCGAGATGACTTCAGGACTATGCTGCCTCAGTATTCTGTGCTCGCACATTTAACTGCAGCAGCCGCGTGTTTCAGAGGAGAGCTTTGGGCACCGGCGCATTTTTATTTACAAATTTAGCACTGATTGCAGGCATGTCAGACCTTAACCTCGAGGACATATGGCGACAACAACATCAGGGTGGCCGATTTTACCTTCTAGTCTGTCCACAGGTCATACACACAGAGACTATTACCTTACTTCTATAGCCCTTCGCTCTGTCTCCATGAGCATTTGCTCTACAGCACTCTCAGATCTACACTTGCATCCCATATCTCCGCCCTCGCAGCCCCTGGTTTCATAACGAGGAGGCGTTCTAAGATCCAACATTGGGAGAAAAGATGCGACTGAGCAGTATTTCCAAGAAAATTACAATAGGCAGGTAAGTCCATAAAAATGGAAGCAAGGACATCTGTTAGATTTCCTTGCACCATTTTTTCACCCCCCCCCTCCTTAATGGGGGAACGCCCCCTTTGCATACATTATGCCTAGAGCAGGAATAATGACCACAAAGGGTTACAAAGTGGTGCAATGCATGTATTGCACCACTTTGCAAATATGACGCGAGGATTTTGGCCTTGTTTGGCCTCATCAGCGTAAAACAAAATGACGCTAATGTGGCACAAGGTGGTGCTAGGGGCTTATAAATATGCCCCATAGAATATCCTGGACAGCTTTTCCATCTAATATGACACTTCTTTGGAGAGATAACCTCTCCCCATACACTTAAGATACATATCTTACTACCTATCACTGTCTGGCAGGGGCTCTGATCGCAGAACTCAGGTGGGACAAGTCTTCTCAGGTCTGCAACCTGGCCATGCGCCCCCTGAAATATGTCATTTTAACGAAGATTTACAGGAGTTTCTAATGCTTTGTTCAACATTTTTAGGTAGAGGGTAAGTTTAGCAAATATTTGTGTCAAGTTGATGAGGTTTATGTTGAAAAATATGTCCTGATTTTAGAAAGATCTAAAAAAAAGTATGCAAATGAATGCATGAAAAATGAAAGTTCTATCATTATGAATATATACATCATAAGGAAGTGTAAATCAGAAAATACACATCTGAAAATATAGGACCCGAAATAAATAACCACTTGTCAAGTCTGCATTTTGGGGCCATTCTGTTGGGATGTTCACGTGTCATCCCTAGACTAGATCACTTACAGTATGCAGAAGTGAACTACTGATGCTTCATGTATTCTTCAGACTTTGAAGAATACCATTATGGGTTAATTCAGTACACTCTAGAGTATTGTAGAAATACATTGACTAAAAGAACAAGGCATATAGTTCATGGAGGTTCCAGCTGATGAAAATAAATGAAAAATAAGTTTGATCTTTATTTGTGTTAGACCAATGACTTTTCATGAAGTATTTTGAAAAGCAGTATGGTTTGCGCCTTTTCTCCCTCTAATTTTAAGTCACAATTCCGAAAATGCCACTTTTAGAAAGTTGGCTTTTTCTTGTCCTATTTGGTGCCCGGAGCCTGTATCCCAGGTCACATGATTAGGTGTAGCTAGAAGCTGGACTCTGTCTCACTGTCTGTAAATAATACACAAAAGAGGGAATAGGCTTTGGCAGGATGGACTATCTCTAACTTGGGATGGGGTAAGAGCCGGTAACTTCACATCTGCACATCACAAAGACTCTGCCTCAGCACACTCACAAAGGGAAGGGAGACCTGAAATTCCAAACATCTATATGGGTGCAACCCTCTAGAAACTTCTTACTTTAAGCTTACAGCAAGTATACATTTTGGACCGTCAGACCAAACACTTCAGTACACATATGGACCTGTAAAGACTTGAAAGAAGGACTGCTGTGCTACTCCGCTGTCTGAGTGAGAAGGACTTGACTGCATCTTGTACCTCTGACTCAGGGACAGAAAAGGCTTCAAGTCTCTTGAACAATGCACCCGGGCTCTGGCTACTGTGAGTACTAAACCCCCTCCCCACCACTGTGGTGCCTCTCCAGTCCTGGACCCTTGGAAATGGGGATAGAGGTGTCTTGCCAACACAGCTGTGGTATTCACCAAACCTGGTGCAAAGCAAAGGGAGCCCCGCACAGCTTAGTCAGAACAGACACAGAGCAACACAATCAGCTCCTCGCCAGATGACGTGAAGCCTTGCAAACCAAAACCACACAATGCACACACCAAGGCTATAAGGTACTTTGTTCAGCGGGTATAACTGGGTCCATGTAGCTGATCTGCGCTCGATTGGGTCCAGCCTGAACTTGTGACTGTCCCAGTCCTGTGGGACAGGATAACCACAACTGGCAATTTTGGGCTTTTAGCACTATTTTTATCTAAACTTTTAAAATTGCATATCTTCGGTTCTTTGTTTCAGTCTCAAATAATTTATTAAATTTTCCTGTAGGTTTCTAAATGGGATTTTTCTTATGTTGTGTTTTCACTTTATTACTGTTTGAAGTGTGGCATTAATACTTCACACATTGCCTGCAAGTTAAGCCTGAATGCTTTTCTGCCAAAGCAAAATTTGGGGGTTGCTTGCATTTAAATCGGTCAGGAAATTGTGAGTGCTTCTTACCCTCAATCAGCAATCCAACTCTCATATTGATGCTATCTTATCAGATAATCTTAGATATAGTGCCTATGCAAGACCGGAGACCGTTACCCTCAAAATCATACGAGGCAATGTGTCTCAAAAGATTGACAGTAAATAAATCAGCAGTCAATTAAATAAGTCTCAAGAAGATACAAGATCAGTAAAAGTTGGAAACCATGATGGTTTATTGAATTTCAAAATGCAATACAGAAGGCAACAATAATAGTTAGAATACATGGTATATCAACAGATGTAATTAGCATAAGGCTCAATCAAATGCAGCAAACAGTATGAAAAAAGTCTCAGAGTAAAATATTCTACGTCCTAAGCAAGAGAAACACGGACTAAGGTCTTCTTTCTAAAGTCGGGACAAACTATACGTTGTATCTTCTGAATGAGCATTTCCATACACCATACACTGTGAAAATAACATTGTCACCATAAGGTGATCAAATTGTTACACAGGTGACAAATCAGAATGCAAAGTGTAATGCAGCATCATCTAACACCATTCCAACACCGTGTCCTAAATGAATATTAATCTAATCCTCTTAACCTGATGTCATTGTTTGTGACAGTATACATCTAGTTCCACCCAAAACGATGACAGCCTCATATAATGAATGTGCCTAAGTGGCACAGGCAGGAAAACCCTTGAATTGCTACAAGAAAAGGAAAATATCCACTGCAGTTCTTTGAGAACAGCATGTCAATAACGAGCATTTCATACTTGCACATTTTACCATGTGGGATGTGAGGAGAACATTAACACTCATATGGTTGGCGTTGAGATTCAAGATGGAATCATCTGATTTGGCCTTGTTTAGCCAAGCGCAGGAAATTACAATTTTGCGAAGTGCAGTGCTTCAGTTTTTTTGTGAGAAAACATTCATGATGTTATGTACACATTATATATAAATCCGAAATCTCACTGTACTGTCATAACTTAACAACGAAGTCAGATCGCAGAACACGGTTCTGATAGACGTTTTATATTGGGCGACATTATTGTGAATAACATTTGTTTTAATCAAATATTTATGAACTAGTTCATGCTGGATAATAAAATGTCCATTTAATTATATACTATTGTATCTAGACCACGTTCTTTGTAAGAAACCTAAATGTAGATTCATACCTGCTAAATATCAAATGTTGTAATTAATTGATAAATGGTGAGTTTGCAACCCCAACTGTTCTGAATTTTCACTGTTCTGTCCAGTTCATTGTACTCTCACTCGTATTGACGATATGAATAGTAAAGCTCTTACTCAGTGCTAGCAATCTGCTCAAAAGAATTCATATATCTCCTCAATCATGCAACTGTTACTGCAAAATCAATAAGAAAATGAGGCAAAAGGAGATTTAATAATCTTATCTGATACTACGTTTAAGGAATTTGAGCATTTCACTTATTATCTTTTTAATTCAGTAGTCCAGCTATTAGCCTTCACTATTTCTTTTATTACAGCAAATAGAAAAGAAGACAAAGATTCTAATGTTCTCTATGAGGCTCTCTCTAAACATATTAAAACCTTGACATGCATGCTTCACCACTAAAACTCATCCTATGTTAAATGACCTTATTAAAACCAAATGTAAATGCAATGAATAGCCTATCCTTAAATCTTTAATGTTCTATTCTGTAGTAAATCCAAATTTGATGGTGGGCATAATAAAGTTGGAAAAGTGCTTGTAAATTAAAGCAGTTTAAAAAAAAATGCAAATCAAATGATGTCATTATTAAACTGAGAAATATATTGCCATTTCTATTATCCACTATATCTAAATATTGTGAAGATTTTTATATCAACAAAGGTGTATTGGAGGCAGATGTAATCTGAGCAATGTTGGGTAATGGGCAGAACTGAGGAGTACTTGGTATGAGGCGGGACAGTGACAATGCAGATTAAAGAAGTAGGTTGAAAATGTTAGCTCAGGGAGAGTGGATAAGGTAAGAGGAAAGATAGAGCAAAGACGAGGGTCTTGCTAAACCAAGGGTAAAACTTCTGCATATAGTCATTCCACTGCCTACATGCTCTGAATTGCTTTATCAGTCTTGTTTAGTAGTGCACTTAGATTATTTCAATAGGAGGTTCTTGACATGTTAGCATCCCAATACAATGCAAACTCCCATTGGATGTTGATGTTTTTGTTCTGTGTTTCAAATAGTACAGGGTGTAAAAAGGTCTGCAGAGCATTCAGTTGCACACATGTGCAAATATCAACAGCATTCTTTCAACACCTATTGACAGGTTTAATAGTCAATGGTTCCAGCAATATACAGCATGTCTTGCGATTGGGGTGCAGTATAGAAAAAAGCAGACAGCAAATCATGGCCAACAGCTAAACTAGGTTGTTGGTTCAGATTTGCCAGGTCGAAGTCCTCAGAAGCTTTTAGCAAATGGTAACGTTCCTTACAGCATCGTCTAGATGCACATTTCTAAACAGGGGACAGCAAAGGAGCCACAATGGGTCTCAGATTTCCAGGGGTGGCTCCTCCGCAGTGGCGGAGGAGCATAGCCCCCCTGGCTGAGCCACCAGATGAAAAATAAAACAATAGCTTGCTATCGTTTTATTTTTCATAATTTTTCATCTGCTGTCTCAGCTAGCAGGTGCAGGGAGAGGCGGGGCCACGGGAGGTGGGAGGGAGGATTGGAGAGTGCACTAAGTGCGCATGTGTGTTTGGCCAGCCATCTAAGGTTGGCTAAACACATATGCACACTTAGGATTCTCTTACCTGACTCTATACACAGCCGGGCTGGAGAAACAGCACAGACCCAGGCTTGTGTCTGAGCAGCAGTGACTGCAGCTCAGATCAATCCTGGTGCTGCTTGCATGCTATGTTTAGCATGTAAGCAGGGTCAGGATTGCTGGGGAGCCTGTGCTTATGTCCCAGGAAATGCTGGGACACCACAAGAGCAGCGAGGAGGCAGTAGACAATAGACAGGGCACGCAGCATCACAGCACGAGGTAAGTGCTTTCTTTAAAAAAAATGTTTCCTCTGTCGGCCTCCCTCCCCCCACCAGCCACTGCTGCAGATTTCTGGAGCACTTGAAACAGTCCAGATAGGTAAAGAGTGGTTACAAGTTTGAGATTCTCGAAGACACAGGGAAGACTACACCACCTCATGCCAAAAATAGCCACTTAGTTAAGCTTATAAACCACTTACCTCTTTGAACATAATTATAATTTAACTTATATGGTGCTTACTACCCCTGATAAGAGGTTGAAGTGCTCTACACTGAGCGGCATGCTGCTCCAGGAACCCTAAGTTAGTGGTTAGAATTCATTGTTGGTTAGTTGGATTAATCTTGTGCTTTCCTAGAAATAGCATTGGAAAACTGGAGGTCATACAGATGGTTGGTTGGATTAATAAATGAGCTAGAAAGCATGAAGCGCTATCACTTTCGAATGAGTTTGTCATCTTTAAAATGAGATGTGGGAAATCTGCAGAAATGCAATAACAGAGATTAGGCCTATGACACGCGACAGTAGAGTGTGCTCAGAGAGAGTGTGTGTGTAGGAATGGGAAGGCTGATAGAGTCATTTAAACGAAAAAAATTAGATTACAATCAAAAGTGATAAGTGAAGCCAGTTTTTCATGCAAGTTTTAGGACTATCGATGAGGATTTGAGGTAGCATGCAGTCTAAGTATGAAACACTGTAGAAAGAAATATTGTTTGCATTTGATGCTGTGCTATAGTATTTTTGATAGGCACTAGATTCTGACAATTGATCTGTACACTGCTCAACTACCACTACACCGCTGCTCAACAAATACAGCTGATCAGCTCAGGGGTTGGAAGTATAAATGGCAGGGTGCATATACTGTGATGAATTTATTGGGAAATATCTAAAGATTTATGCAGCGCTCCAAGGAAGCACTAACCTTGCTATCATTGCAAAATGTAAGAAATATAGGAGTATATAATATAAAGATCGAAAAGGAGATACTGCAAATGCTGGCGCAGATGTCTTCTTAAAGTTTGCTTTCACAATTAATACAACAATACAAAGTGGATCCGTTTGGATGCCCCTACATAGCATTATGTTGCGCATTTAAAAAAAATGTGTTAATGTTCCATTTTTTTTTTGTTCTGTGCACCTCACCTTGCGTTGATTGGCTGTTTCCACATTCCATGTTGTGAATGGTGACAAGTAGGTCCACAAGCTCTCCTTTAATGGTCTCCTTAAGCAGTTGTTCCTGAACTCCTTGGTTTGCTGGTCGCACTTCTTTCATAGGCATATCCTTTTGGAATAAAATTTATTTTAGCCACACCTTCTGCCTGGAGCTCTCTTAACATTTGGCAATGATCTGACATCTTGACCCATAGGGGAACCCACCACAAAAGTTGTGAGACATCAGCTCCTGATTTCAGGCAGGAGACAAACTCACCTTGCACTGTTTAATGAGACGTAGTTTTGGCAGCTACCAGTAATTTTGGCACCTGTCTTGTAAGCGTCACTTGGAGAGCTCTCAAGCACATTTTCTTAGCGCTAGCGGACAATTCCACACACGCCTCCAGCAAGCTGTGTGCAACTTAAAAGTAATTTACCAGTGAGTAGTGGAGAGTGACTGTGGAGAGACTGTTGATTAATTTCTTTAACATGAGTTTCTTTCAGACTTCGTTCCCATTATAAGACAAGCTTTAGTAGTAGACCCCTATTGTTTTAGACAGAGAGAAGTGCAACAATGTTCTTGATTGTGGACCACCCTGAAATGGTGCCAATTATGCAATTGTGTCAATTCTGTGTTGAGCTACATGGATGGATGGATGGATGAGGTTCCCATAACAGACCTGGGAAGAAATCTTGATGTTTCAAATGGATTTGTGTGATCGATTACTATTGGATGATTCCCCTTCATCGTAATGTTAATTGTCTCAGAGAGACTCAGACTGCTGTATGAACTTGAATACACCAATCACCAATTCTACTTTGGTCAGATTTCTAGATGTCTTTTGACTAGAGCTCTTGCTGATAAAGAACCGTGAATGCTAAGCCCATTGGAGAGGTATCTTCCGCTCGGCTTTGCTCTTTTGAGATGCCCCTCAGATTTAGAGATTTTCTTCCTAACCCTTGCATAAGACGCTTGATCGAGCTTCTAACATGCTGGTGTTTACCTTTTTACCTATTTGTGGCCACCTTAGTAGCTTGTTACACAAAATTACCTTTTTCAAAATTCTTTTTGTCCTTGCTGTTCTTTGTACTTTGCTCTCACGTGTTCTGCCCCCACACGTCCAATTATTGGCTAAGCTGTTAGGGTTTCCATGTGCTCAGCCAAATTGAACTCTGAGCAACACTTCTTTTCTGTTCAATAGAAACTTTTGCTGATGTTCAAGTGTAGTGTGAGGGAGATAGGATTGTCCCATGCATATGCCCAGTCCGAATATTACTCACTCCCGAACTTTGTCCCATTAAAGTTCCAGCATTCTGCCTGCAAGTGGCGTATATGTGAGTAATACAATGCTTTCAAGCTTGCATTGCTTTTGGCCTTCAGACTGTAGAAAAGTGTGATGTTGGGAAGTGTTTTACAGAGTAAACATACTCGAAGTGATTGTGGGGCTTGTTGCTCAAAAATGTTTGTGGTTGTCCTTGGTGATGGGTGTATCATGGCCTAAGATCATGGGGTTTAACACACAAGTGTAGAAGACACTTGGTTAATTTGTCTGCAGTGAGGTACTGGTCATGAGATGTCGTTGACAGTGCCAATTGTATCCCTTCAGTGAGTGAAATTTGTGGTTGGTATTACCTCAATCCGGAGTGTCCATGGAGGATCTGTATCAACTGGAGTGAGAACTGTAGGTCAAATTTCACTCACTGTGTAATTGTGAAAACTACAGTGTAGGAAAGTCCTCCTTTTTGCCCTGGTCACCCCCACACTTTTTAGACAGGTACTAGTGTAGTGTAGCCACTTTTAATATAGCTTCATGCACGTTAGTTTATCATATTAGGCTGCAGTGCACTTTGCCCTAGATATATTTTATTCAGCTTTGCACTATTATTTTACAATAACCAGTTTACGGTCTTGTTTTAATTTCTTCTATCACACTGTTTAGCTTAGTTCAGCACTGTGTTCTCAAATAATGCATTCTTGATCGCCCTGTGCTTCAGTCAAGGCTACAGTCTGGTACATTGCCGGTAAACGTGGTAGAAGTTTAGTCTCCAGTATTTGTAGAAAATACACATCCTTATGTAGGGACATTTTCTTAGAACGTCTGCGTGTTAGTTGTGAAAACACTTCCTAGTCTAGTATACATCAAGAGGGAGATTCCAGCCAGGAACCTACAACTAGATGCTGAATGCCCCGTTGCAGATGCTGATGCAGATTACAGGCCTTTGCTCAGGTATGAGGGTATATGTCCTCCCGGGGGAATCTGAAAGGCAGACTTAGAGCTTCACATGCTGTGCTCGAAATATAACTTAGAGAGAAAATAATTAAGCGGCACTATGATAGCCTTATTCTTGTGCTTCACTCTTGTTACTATTTTAATCTTACTGTGTTGTGTAGTTCTGGTTATTGCAGCTCACGCTTTGCTATCTAAAATGCGGTCGTTTTATTAAACCAATCTTTAAAACATAAACTGCCTTTGTCATTTATATATGAGACCGTACTGTGTATGAGAGAACCAGTTCTGACCTGAGTGACTAGTACTTCCCTGGGAAGTACTAAGATGTCATGCACTCGGCTGCCCAATTGTCTCTTCCATTTGGGAGAGATGAGGCACTGCTAGTTAGCCGGAGCAAAAGCCAGATTTAGAGTGACAAGTGTCATCCACTATGGGTCAGACTCAGTCCCCCCACACTGTGAACGATCTTGCCGCTCAAAATCCAGTAGTCTCATTAGGATAATGAGAGCCTACGCGACACTGGTGGTTACTGACTCTTGGCTGTGCCCTGGGTACTACTTACCAGTCCCAGGGCCAGTGCTCTGTGTAAAGTGGATATGCAAATTAGGCTAATTATAATTGGCAAAGTTAAACTACCTATAAGTCCCTAGTATATGGTAGGGCATGGAGGTTTAGGGACCCCAGCATAGGTGGTGCCTCCATAGGTGCACTGCTGAGGTACCCAGTGTCATTGTAAAGACAGGCCTGCCTTGCTGGCTGCTTTTAAATTAAAGTTACATGCAAATTCGACTTTGGAATTAAAAGTAGTTCCAAAGTCTTAAACTACCTTATTTTTACATACAAGTCACCCCTAAGGTGTGCCCCATGTGCCCCTAGGGCTGGGTGCCATGTAACTATAAGCAGGGACCTTATAAAACATAGTTTTATAAGCCCTGTTGAGGTAAAACAGCCAAATGTGTTTTTCCCCTCATTGTAGTGAATGGCCTCCATAGGCTAGAATGGGGATACTTTATTTTAATTTCAAAAGTCCCCTTAAGTAACAGATACCAAGAGTTTGGTATCAAATTAATTGTAATAAATCCCACAACTTCCAGTTGTGGGATTTAATATAACTTGTTCAGGTAGAGTTTTAAACTTTACCTGGAAAGTTGCTAACTTCAGCCCTGCAGTGTCTTTGCTGCTGTGCTCTGATTGGCCAGCCTCTGGCAGCCTGGCCAGGCTGCCTTGATAAGGTGTGAAGTGGCTTGGCTTGACACAAAGAGATGTGCCTGTGGGAGGCGATCTCTCCTCAGCAGATGGTGAGGCAGGAAGGGGAGGGCTGACAAACTGGTCTTCAAAAGGCAGAGAAGGACATTTGGAGCAACCCAGCAACACACCCACATCCTGCAAACCCAGACAGTTAGGTGCCCCCTTGATTAGATTAGGAGAGGGCAGGAGAGGGGTGTGTTTAGGATTTTTAGCCACACCAGTGGGTGGGCTCAGCCAGATGTAACCTCCAAAAATCAGTTTCAGCCATGATGGATTTTTGAGGAATGTTGCTTCCTGGGATTGATTTTTGCCACACTTCCCAGGAAATGGTCATCACAGGAGGAAGGACCCTGCACCTAATCGGAGAACCAGGACCCCCTGTTTTTCACCCAGGAGCAAGGATAAAGCTGGCAGACCTGCACCCACACCTCAGATCCCCATCAGATTCCAACAAGGAAGAACCACAGGTGAAGGACTGCCCTGCTGGACCCCTGGCCTGCACCTGGACCCTGCACCAGCTGCACACTTGGGCTTCACCACAAGAAGGACTTTGCCTGGCTTCTATTGGTTCAAGGAGGGACTCCGTTTGCTACAGGTGAAAAATTGCTAACCAGAGTCCCCTGTACCAACTCCTGAAGAAACCAACCAGATGACCACTGTCCAGTGGCCAAAAAGGCGTTTGCGCAAGGTGCATTCTGGAAGTTGTAGTCCACACCCTCAAGGATCATCTCA
This sequence comes from Pleurodeles waltl, assembly GCF_031143425.1. Lineage (NCBI taxonomy): Eukaryota > Metazoa > Chordata > Amphibia > Caudata > Salamandridae > Pleurodeles > Pleurodeles waltl. Next base: position 926,505,272 of record NC_090440.1, read on the forward strand.
GAGCTTCTGGAACCTTGGGGTGAGCTGTGGACCCTAAGATCCAGGTTTGCCCCGGTCGAAGGATTTTCACCTCGAAAAAACAACTAAGTCTGAAGGTAAAAATCTCTACCGAGTGCTCCTGTGACGCGTATCCGGAAAAGAGTTCCAGGAGGTCGGATTGGACTGGCAGGTTCGTCCCGCTGAGGAAAATCTTCAGAAAAACGACTAAGTCCGAAGGTAAACTTTTGACCGGGGCCTCCCGCGGGCTGTAGCTGGGCCGGGCTCCATCGCGGTCAGCATTAAACTTTGACTTTGCCTGGGTCGAGGTGCGACCAGATGACCAGATTGGTGCTTTTTGTTTCTAGGCGCTAGAAAACAATAATTCTTTCAAAATTAATCTCTGGTTCACCTTATCCGATTTTATTCGTTTTTGTTTCATTTTAAAGATAAAAATATAATCTATTATTATAAATTGGTTTTGGATTTTTAAACTGTTTCCTGTGTTTTATTTAATTACTGTTTTGTGATATCTGAATGTTTTACACTTTGTCTCCTAAGTTAAGCCTTGTCGCTCGTTGCCAGGCTACCAAGGGTTGAGCTGGGTTTAATTTACTGAGACCTAACTGGACCTAAGTGGCGGTTAGTGGCCTATTGCTAAGTGTAGGTACTTACCTGCCCTTACCAATAATCCATTTTCCAACATACAGTCAGAAAGTGTATCTCCGTACACCTTTGAAGTGTTTGAGTTCCTACCCTGCAGAACGCAGTCAGGTTGTTTTTGCTCGCAATATTTTGCATTAGAAGTGTATTTGAGTGATTGTGTGAGAGACAATCTCCAAGCAATTGCAGCGGCTGAAAGAAGTGTGACATTTTGTGCCACGCTGGTATGAAATTCTTTGAAGCTGTTAAGAGGAAATGCGCTTAATCCAGTTAGAGAGGGTAGAGAAACTTCACCCGAAGGAACACAAAGTTATTATGTGTCATCTGTTAAAGGATTTCATGCACATTCATGGCTTGAACAGTGGAAAAATAATTATTAAAAAGGAAGGTGCTTGATCATTTCCCCAATATGGAACTTTTAATCAGAACCTTTTAGACAATTTGAGGTGAATTCTGTATGAAAAATAAACAGTCTTAGACCCTCAAAGTAAGAAGCCCTTAGCATTTGGGAACTCATAGCAAGAGAGAAAATGGCAACTAATAATGATAATAGAAAGTGGTTAATACACTTGCAGAGGCCAGATGGGATGCAGAGTGGAAAATGTGTCGATCAGACATACTCAAGGGAGTCTGAATGTACCAGCTATTTCAAACTAAAAAGGTGAAAGCACTAAACCCAAGACTAGGAAGAAGACAGAAAAGGCAGAACAGACCACAGAGTCTGAGGATGAAAAGACAGTGACATATGAGAGTGATTACAAGGAACTACAAGTGGAGCAGCACAAAACGTACCCCTGAATCTGCCAACTACCCCAGCTGCACACATCCCAAATCAGATAGTGCCAAGTACATCTGCAAATCAAGTAACAGATTCCTGATGCAAATCAATCATTTCAAAATGCTAATACAGTTCAGCATGCACCAACCCCAGTTGTGAATTAGGTTGTGCTAATTTAATATGAATCAAACCGTGCAGTCACCCTGTGTAAATCCACCTGTGCAAAATCAACCTGTGCCAATGTTTAGCCCAGTTCAGTCAATGCCAAATGTTAATCCGAGTCAAACAGGACAGAGTGTAGGAATAACAATTCCTCAGAATCAGATAAATCTTATGGGCACGGATGCATTAACAGTTCCTGTAACTATTGGTCCAGTTGTCCCTTTCTAAGCTTCAGGTACGACTGGAAGCAAGGCACATGCAATAAGCAGTTCCCAATACACCCGTTATACCAACTGGGATATCACCTATTGGCATGCAGAGATCAGTATATTCTAACAATTCACAAACAAAAGAGGTCCAGCTTGTGTATGAATTGTAAATCATAATCTAACAAAAAGCCAGACAGGATATACTCCAGATGTAAGGTTTTCTCTGTGAACCCCACCTACTTTTATGCTCAGACCTGATCAGATTCCAAATGCACATTGCAGCACTCCGCAAGGATGAGTACCTTTTTTCACTCCTGAAAGCATATCACACTTTAATGCCCAGAGTCACCAGAATACGGGATAGCCAAGAGTAGAAGTACCTCAGAGAAATAATATCAGTTTGCAAGGTTTTATTGAACAACAGCTTAAAGATTGGTTAAATAATTTGAATCCTCAAGGTGCAGCAAGTGTAACAAATTGCAGTAAAACAGAAGGGACCCGAGAGAGGGATAGATCGGTGAATGTGCCCACACTAAAATTTGAATTGAATTAAAAGGCACATTGGATACCTCCCAATTGGAAACTTACACAGAAGACAAGCTGAGGTTAATATGCAAAGACATTACACAATGTGCAGGACAGGCTTATGAGCTATTAGCTGAAGTAGCAGAAAATATGATGTGGATTTAGAGAAACCAAAACCCCTGAAGAGCAGTTAAAGATGAGAATTTAGCACAAAACACAGAGCTAACAAAAAAATCTCCTGGGATGAAACTGTACATTAAAGAATTGATTACATACATTCAGACATGTGGAGCTACAGATACGTAGGAAGGTAGATGGGCAAAGAAAAGTGGTAAAATAGATGAAGGTTATGTTCATGTACCCTAGAGCAGAAGTGATATATTGTCATTCAGAAATGATTACCCCTGTTTGAGAGAGAAAGCAGTGGAGTGGTACAAGCAGAGAGAGATTTGTGAAACTTTCAAAATGCCTGTCGGAACACGTTATTTGGCACTGTGGTGCCAAATGATTTGTGGAATGAAAGTAAAATTAATGTTAATCGGCCTGATTTTGAACCTCCAGGAGATCAAGTTATGGGTGCACCATCTGAAGATGTGATGAAAAAGCATTACAAGGTAATTGAGTGTTTGAAAAACAAAGTGTCCTAGAAATATATTGATTGGCAGACAATTGATAAGACAGGTCAGGAGTCAAAGGAGTTGATTCATGCTTCCTATTAAAGACTGCTGCAAGCTTTCAAACAGCATAGTGGTACAGAATAGAAACTAAAGACATGGGTTATTTTGTTCTCAGATTTGTAGACCGATTAAAGCCAGACATAAGTGAGATGATTCAGCAGCACATGATTTGTTGTGCAAATAAACTGATAGATGAGATTCGGCAATCCAATTGGTTTATAGAGTCAATAGTGGATAATACCAACACTCTTTTGTGGTAGTGTGGGTGACCAGTTAGGATTATAAGAGGACAGTGCAAAGCTTCCACAGAGGCAATAAATGAGACACACTCAAAGAATAAATCTTAGACCAATTTAGAAAAATAACATTTCTTTTTATACATGTTTTGAAAATCAACAACTTCGTAAAAGTGTAATTACTACTTTTGTTAGTATTTCTTACAGGTAAGTAAAGAATTCAAACCTGTGCTACTTTACGCACAATGAAATGCTATTGAAGGAAGAGTCAATAACTCATAAAGCCAAGTACAGTCTGTTTCAGGGGTTCACTTTCTGGGTTTGGAGATAGAGGGGCCCAAGGTCCAAAGTACTACCAGCAGCCTGTCGGCTGGCCTCAAAGTTTGTGGATGCTTCTTCACGTACTCAGCCATTCAAGAGCGAAGGCTAAGCACAAAGTCCACAATATCTTGCTTACGTTCTCCGAGAGGCCTCCCTCATCCTTCTTTCAGAAGACATAATGGTCCCCACACAGTCTGCCCAAACAGGAGTCAAAAGGGAGGAAAACCCTATTCCCTTCTATAGTACTTACCTGTAAGCGAAAAGCAGGCATGGAAGTAAGACATCCCATCTCCTGTGTTTTTTAGGGGAGTCCAACAATCATACCTTTCAATATCTTAATGAATCTTTCAACAAGTCCATTCAACTGTGGATGATATGGGGTAGTGAACCTATAAGTCACTCCACATTCAGCCCCCGTCTTTCAGGTAACCAGACAAAGTTTGTACATCTGTCTGACACCACCTCCTTTGGAAAGCCCACTCTGGGAAAGATACCAATGAGGGCCCTAGATACTGTAGGGCAGTAAGAGTCCTCAGGTGGATTGCTTCAGGATACCAGGCTGCATGATCCACTACAATCAGTATACATCCGTTTCCTGATGCAGTTGGAGAGTCAACAGGACTGGCAAAGTCAATCCCTACCCTTTCAAAGGGAAACCCAACCACTGGTAGTGGAATTAGTTGGGCCTTGGAGTGGCCACCTGTCTTACCAGTGGCCCGACAGGTAGCATAGGAATCACATTCTGGGGCATACCTGGCCAATAGAAGTGGTTAACTAACCTACTCCAAGTTTTAGCCTAGCCAAGATGCCCAGTCAGGGGGATGCCATGGGCCAACTACATTTTTTCACTCTGGGCTCTGCACTGTGCTCTTGTTTTTACACACACCCATTCAGGTATACCAAGCATAGCTGCATGTGTTTTTTTTTTTTTTTAAATCAACCTCAGGCATGCAGAGGATTCCAGATAATTGCCTAGCAGACAGTGTACAAGAATTGCAGGAGATACCTCCACCTTCTTTTGGCCAGTAGCCCCTACTCATTTTAAGGATGCATTGGATGTACCTTAGCCTGATTATCAACATTGAGGGCTGTACGTGTCTCACCAGTCAAGTATTGGTTCAAGGACACCAGTTACTCAGTCACCATTGTGACACTGGCACCAGTGTCTCTTCAGAGCTCAGTGGACTGTTGACTATATCTTTACAGCTTACTTGGTCAGACAGCCATGACAGCTACATGCACCCCGCCCTCTGAAACTAGAGTTGACTCAATGGTTCACATGGTCAGACCAAGATGGAATGCCATCTGGAGACTTACCATTTACTGCAGGTGCACTAGAGGCATTCTTTTTGTTGGGACAGCTAGAGACTACAGTTCGGTGTCTAAGGGCTTTGCAATCATGGCACCAAGCCTTTTTGGGATCCCAGTTCTTCCATTTCTACCCACTCTTGGCCTGGGAAGAGTCTTGGGCCCACCCCCCTGGTCAGGTGCTTTTTTTAATTTAATTTTTTTACTTTTAGAAGACTTTGTTTTTGGTTATCTTCTTTCCCTGAGGGAAAAGGGGGTGGGGAGAATATGGCCTCATTTTTGTGGTCTCATCCGGCGGTGGTAGTTCTTCCCCAACTCGAGGAGAAAGTGGGCCTAGGTCTACCAGGTACTGATGTAACGTCTCTTGAAAACAATTCAGATTCTCGTTCATAATTAAATTTATAAAGCCCATCATAATCATTTACATTGTTACCTTTCAACCAGCCACCTAATGTCTTTACTGAAAAGTCTACAAAATTAACCAAGGACTGACTTAGGGTTTTTCTTGTCTCCCTGAACCTGATTCTGGACTCTTCAGGTGTGAGTCCAAATCCCTCAATCAGGGTACCCTTTGAGTTCATAAGACCAAGCAGATGCCTCATTCAATGTAAGGAGGCTATCACTGAACTTTTCGGAGAACAATTCCCAAAGAAAAGATCGAAATATCTTAACTTCTCATGAGATAGAGGCCCTGTTGAGGGCCATGAACCACTTGGTGACATCCCCTCATATTTGGGGACAATCCTGTTGGGGATTTTAGGGCCAGAAATTCCTACTCTGTCCCTATGTATTACATTTCTGACACCATTCATGGGTTCTAGACCCATTTCTGTTCTTTCCTTTTCTGTGGCAAGTATCCTGTCTTCCAGGATTATCCTATTGGCCAATCTTTCAAAAGGTGCCTCAGAGATGTCATCACTGCCCCTTGAGCGACCTTAGCCAGCTTTGCCAGAGGTAGGTGCCTTGGGCACTTTGTGTGGTCTGCAGGGAGCAGGATCCAAAATTTCTTCTTCGAGTGGGGGGAGAAGGGGAGGTATTTGGATCTTCCTCCTCACATATTTCAGGGTTGGTGGCCTCATCCGTACGATGGTCCGGCTCATACGCTGCAAACAGCTTGTGACACGTTTCAGTGGTTGGGTGTGAGCGAGTTTTTAACTTGTACCCTTTACAGAGGGTTCTGAGCTGCTGGTATTTAAGCTGCATATAAGTGGTAAAGTCGAGCTCCTTAACCACAACCTCTGAGGTACTCATTAATGCACTAAAGTTGGGATCTTTTTGGAGCTAAAAAAAAAATCCTAGCTAGTCTACCAGTACAGGGATTTAACCAAGGCCCCCAACAGTTACTTTTAAGAATTTAGAAAAATGACCAATTGGAAAAATGCAATTTTAACTAAAGGCAATTTTGGATTTACTTGTGAAGTCACTTATGGACCAGGTGGTACTAGCAAACGCTTAGTCACAGATACCACCCCTGCCACCACTGTAGGACACTGGCTGTCTATATGGTGCATTAAAATGAAGTCCACAGTGCAGAGAGTCCAGAGGATCCCCCAATTGGTTTACAGAGGCAAAAATAAATAATACTAATGCTTTCTTTTGTGGTAGTGTGGGCCAGCAGTTAGGCTTATCAAAGGGCAATGCAAAGCATTCGTGTACTCAGGGGCAATAAATGACACACACTCAAAGAATAAATCTGAGACCAATTCAGGAAAAAAAAAACCTATTCTTTTTATACCGGTTTTGAAATCAAGAACTGGGAAAAAAGTTAAGTACTGCTTTTATTATTTCTTAATGGTAAAGAAAGAGTTCAAATCTGTGCGCCTTTAGACACAATACAATCCTATGGAAGGAAGAGTCAATAACAAAAAACTACAGTTAGTTTCAGAGGTTCACCTATGTTTGGAGACGTAGGGGCCCAAGGTCCAAAGTACTACCAGCAGTTCGTAGGGAGCTCCCCAAATTCCACGAGGAGCAGGGTGGTCAGCTGGTGCTTATAGCTGGACACATTGCAGAGAAAGGGGGGCCACCTGGAATCAGGCTGCAAAGGGGGACTCTGGGACAAGTCAGAGAGCTCCCAGATGGGGGCTTGGGTCACAAGGGTCCTTAGAGCAAGGGGACACATCCAGTTCTTTGGGGGCCAGGCAGCTCAGATGTAGAGTGGATAGGGTGACTGGGCTCGGTGTGTGAAGGTGCTCCTCGCAATTAGAGGTCAACAGCTGGCAGGGGCCACAATCAAGACGGCTGGGCCACTCATGAGATGGGTCTCAACGGGGCTAACATCCCACAATGACTACTTGGTCCTGGTGTAGTGGGAATCAGGAAAGGACTCTCACTGTTGCCTCTTGGTCAAGGCATACCGTACCCTGATGAATTGGTGCCTTCACACTTGAGGGGTACACAGTCCTGGTCCTCGAGAGCATGGGTACCTCTTCCTGGTCATCTGCAGCATTGGTCAGGGGGCCAGGGAGCTGCAAGGCGGTGGACCAGACTCTGCTATTCAGTGCCTACGATCTGCATGGAAGTAGCTCCTCTACTCCAAGGGAGACTGGCGACGATTTGCGAGATACGGGCAGGCTACCAGAGGATTTGCTAGTATCCCAGATTGAAGGAATAGTCACTCTGTCACAACTGTAGAAAGAGATGCAGGCGGGGTTTCGTGCCAAAAAGTCCACAGCTGTTCTGCCCAGGCAGGGGCTCGTCCCATCCTTCTTTGCTTGAGCCATCAAATCCAAGTTCTTGGGTTCAGGGTGCTACCTAAATATTCAAATTAGGGGCATTAGAGGGAGTGCCAGGTAGCAGCCAATGGGTCGCTTACCTTTAGGGGACTACACCCTCTATACGACCACTTCTGCTGGGAAATGTGCATAACCCTGACCCTATAAATATAATTCTGAAGAAGATGGAGAAATTTGAAAAGTTGTGTACACAACAGCTGGTCCACCTTAGCGATGTGACTAGCATGATGTGGGCACAGCTCCTAATCCTACTAATTTTCCCATCTGTCTTGCCGCCAAGAAGTGGGGCCAGGACAAGGGAGTGGTCTTCTCCGCCATCTGGAGAGACCTGGGTCACATAAAGGAGATTGGTCCTTTGAAGCTTCCCACCCTGGAATGTTCATCCTGCCTGGAAGAGGTGATAACACCTCTGCCCAAAGCAGGCTTTTGTCCCTGGCCTCAGAGCGCTGACTCTCACCTCAGGAGGTCAGACATCTGTCTAGGGTGGCAATGCTGGTTCAGAACATCGAGTTAACACACTAGCAGTCGGTTAGGCTTTTTTTAGGGGGGGCACCTCTAAGGTGCCCTCTGGGTGCATGTATTAATAAATCCATCAGTGGACTCAGTGAGGCTTTATTAATAGAATTCCACCCCAAACATCCCTATGTTCAGGGAAGCCATCATATAGCTGGGGAACTCATATCGACCAGTATCCAGCACATGTATCTACAATCAATTCTCTGCCCACTTACTAGGTCTAAGAATCAGACAAAGACATAGCAGGAGGATATCTGCTCATGCAGATATGTCCTCACGTGATAAAATGCACCCAGTCTTAGGACTGCAGGGGGTGCCTTAGAGCTATGACATGGAGTGGTAGAGGACCTAGCATAAGGGATCGTGTTTTTACTTTTGTCTGCACCAAGACACGCAGCCTGCAATGGCAGCACTGTGTGCATTTGGTGAGAAGTCCCTGATGTGTGCTGCAGCCCTTAGGGATGTTCTTTAGTACCTCAGGTCCTATGTACCAGGGGTACATTTACTAAGGACTTAGAGTGCTAAATATTGTGCCAATTGGGAGGGAATCTGGGACAATTTAAACAAAGTGATCCGGCACTGGGGACCTGGTTAGTGAGGACCCAGTGCACTTTCAGTCAAAATCACATACCAGTCAAAAAGTGGGGGCTATCCATGCCAAAAAATGTTGCTTTCCTATAAGCACCAATTTGTGGTTTGTGATTCAATTCCTGTAAGTTTGCTTGCATGCAACCTACTGCTTAAGTATTGTTCCATTAGGTGCACACCTGAGGAATAGCAATCCAGACAAATGAGGAAGATGTGTCCTGTAAAATTGTGAAGCAGTATCAGAGTGTCACATTGCACCCAGTGTTGACATGTAATGGTTTGCCAGAAGACTTGAATGAACCAGTGATAACTGAGGTTTGGGATTTTTCAGGAAAAGACATAGGAAAAATAGCAGTGAACGCAAAAGCATTGCTCCAAAAAACAACCAAGTACAACATGACACTAGAGGAAAATGCTAGAATTATGCCCCTAAATAGTTTGAACAAGGCATGCTGAGAAAAATAATGGAAAGCACATGTAACTCTCCCATTCTAGGGTTGCGGAAGCCCAATGAAAAGTACTGCATAGTTCAGGACGTGAGAAAAGTGAACAAGATTGTTCTTCTATGCAGTCCGATGGTACCAAATCCCGCAAGGATTTTATTCCAAATTTCCGGTAGAGCAGAATGGTTTACAGTGATTGATCGTTACCAGGCTTTCTTTTCCATATCCTTGCATGAGGAAAGTCAATTCCTCCTTGCATTCAAACACAGCAGTCATGTTTTCACATGGTGCAGAGCTCCTCAAGGGTATATGGAGTTGGCATCCATTTTCAACCAGATCTTGAAAATAATCTGGCGTACCTTAAAATGCCTCATTCACTCAGTCTTAGTGCAGTATACAGATAACCTCCTTGATGCATGAAACACCAGTGAAGGATGCAGGAAAGATACAATAGCTTTCTTAAATTGTTCAGGAGAAACTGGACATAAGGTTTCCCCAGCAAAATTACAATATTGTAAGTAAGACGTCCTGTATTTAGGTCACCACATTGAGAAAGGTGTGTGGAAGGTGTCACAAAAAAGAATCTCAGCAATCATGCAAATTAATAATCTGTCACACAGAAAGAAGTCTGAATGTTTCTGGCAATGGTTGGCTACTGTCACCAATGAATTCCAAACTTTTCTCTTTTGGACAAGCCTTTACAGAGGCGGACACCAAAGATGTGTTTGATTCAGTATCATTGGATGACAACTGTATGCATGCCTTAAGAGCGGAGAGAAAACCTATGAGCCCCAGCTCTGGAAATGGCAGACTATAACACGTCTAACTTTGTTTTGCTGTGAGAGAGATGGGTGTGCTCTCAGTTTTGACAGAGCTGCATTACATTGCGAACAAGCCTGTAGCTTATTTTTCTGCCACTCTTGATCCTGTGGCTTCAGCACTGCCTGGTTGTTTAAAGGCTGTCGCCGGATTGAGCAACTGCTTAGAACAGTGCATAGACATTGTTATGGGTCATCACTTGAACATTTTTATTCCCCATTCAATGGACATTTAATTAACCCATACAAGGACCCAATGTTTAACAAGTGCACATTCGACCTAATATGTGCAAGCTACACTTGCATCTGAGCATATTAATCTCAAACATTGCACACTTTTAAATTCTGACACATTATTGGCTAATCCTGTTGAAAATGAAAGTGACCGCGAGGATGAGGTTCAGCATTAGTCTTGATGTGACTGAACTGTGCACCAAACCAAGACCTGACATTCAATATGTCCCCTTAAATGAAAAGGATTATGTCAAGTTTGTTGATGGCTCCTGTTTAAGAGATGAAAACGGTACCATGAGAGCTGGTTATGCAGTTTGTACAGTCTGAGGTGTTAGAACAGCCTCCTGGCTTCTAGAAGTTTTTTCCGCACAGGTAGCCAAGCGGGTCGCTCTTATAAAAGCTTGCATTTTTTCTGAACAGCTTAGTGACCATTTTCAGATATAGTCAATATGGTTTTGGGGTCATTCATGATTTTGGACAGTTGTGGTGCCAGAGAGGGTACAATACCTCCTCTGGATCCCCTATGTGGAATGATAAGATTTACAATTTGCTGAATGCATTACAGCTGTTAGCAAAAATTGCTGCTGTAAAGTGCACAAAGCACAGAAAATAAACCGACTATGTAACTGTAGGCAATAATTACACTGATTAAGAGTGCGAGATTTCACCTTTAGTTGCATCTCCTTTAATGGAGAATGGAGCAACGATACAAGCGCACGATAAGTCAATGTTTTATGTTAACTGCTATTGATACTAGGGAGGAAGTTAAGAGGTTGCAGGAAGAATTTACAAAGGAAGAGCAGCAGAGTTGAGTCAGAGCAGGATGTGTCAAATGAAGAAATGAGGATGTTTGGGTTTTAAGTGATGGAAGAGCAGTGTTGCCTAAATCGCTTGTTGTTCCCTATGTCTAAATATTATCATGGGCAAGCACATAGGTAGGGATGCAATGATCAGAACATTCAGCCATAGTTTAACCCCAAATTCAGAATGATGGCAGAATCAGTGTCCAACAGATGTGGTGCATGCTGACAGATGAATGTAGGAAAACATAGTTGTTACACGGAGTCACATTGCTAGATTAGGAGGACGATCAACAGAATGCAGCTTTACTTTACAGAGCTACCTGTCTGCAATGGGCTGAGATACATCCTAGTTACGGTCTGCCTTTTTTCCCCACTGGATTGAAGCTTATCCCACCAGGAGAAATGAGACTCACAGTAGCAAAGGTGTTACTTAGGGAGTCGAAACCATGTTTCAGTTTTCTTCTCTAGAGACAGACCGAGAAACTCATTTCAACAGTGAGATCCTTAAATTGCTGTGAGCGGCATTTCAAATTGACTAAAGATTACATTACAGCTACAGACCTGAGGCTTCAGGACCTGTAGAACTCATTAATGGAACCCTGAAGTCCAGACTGGCAAACGTATGTGCATCAACCACTTTGAAATGGCCAGACATCTTGCCTCTTCTCTTGAGGAGTATGTGCAGTACACCTGACAAACTCGATTATCTCCCCCCATGAAATTATGGGAAACGCCATGAGATTGCCAGCAGTGCCTGCAAATGCGCTTGTGAACATTAGAGGACTTGGTGTTGGCCTATTGCAAAGGACTGGCTGATGTGATTTGTTCTTTGTCTCATCAGGTTAAGAAGCTACAGCACAGCTGCAGCAGGAGCTTTGCTATGACCTACGTCCAGGCGGCTGGGTCTTGATCAAGAAGTACGAGAGAAACATTATTTGAACCATGTTGGAAAGGCCGTTATCAGGTAGCTTTAGTAACCACAACAGCTGTGAAGTGTACAGGTCTCCCAAACTGGGTACATGCAAGCCACACTCACAAAGTTCCAGGTCCCATTGATGATACAGGACCTGTTCCAGAAGAGTCGGTTAGAGTGAGTGGGATCAGGTTAGTCAAGCTGTTAAGACTGGGCAGGCAGCCGTTTCAGCGACAGCTTTGTCTCTTGGGGTTTTGATCGGGTCGACAACAGCGGATGGTACAGAAGGGGCGACACAACCAGTTGACTCATATTAGCTCATATGCAGACAAAGGACCAGTTGCATTAGATAAAAGAGATGTACCAGGACTCCACTGAGCTAAAAAGCACTCCATGCCAGCTGTACATGCACCTCCAACTATTGCTGAGAGAACTGAAGAGTAGAGTCAAAGTGACAGTGATGCAGAGGGTCAAGTAAACAGAAGATCAAAGATAAAAATAATATCAAGTCGAAGATACTCCGCACCTGAATGGACATATTTTGCTGCCATTGACTGGGAGAAGATATTTGCAACCTTTTGTTTTAAAAATTTGAATTCAGTTTAATATTCTGGCATTTCAAATTGTGTTTAAGCTGAAATTTGAAATGTCATTGCCACTTGACGAACACAAGCATTATGTTTTGGAAGTGATTGTTGGTGATTTTGAGCTGTGCCTTTATTAGAGACATTTGAACTTTAGTCAAAGTTGTTTTAATATTTGCAATTAGAGGAAAACTCCTGATAAACGTTCTAGAAGATTGGAACGTTTTGTGAATAATTTGCACTTTTAAAGAGCCTATTTTTGATTTGTGCTTTGCTCACAAATAAAAGGACTGAACAGGCAGCGATACAATAAAGCCAGTTTTGCAATTGTTTTGAATTTGGATTTTTGGTCTGAAATTAGAGAACTCAGAGTCTGCTCCCCATATAGGTAGTAAATGCAAATGCATAGGTTTAGTATTCCTGATGATAATTTTATTAGTGCTTATTGGATTGAGTTTGTCCATAGCAAATGATTCAGACAAAGTTACATCCACAAGTGCCCAAAATTTAGCAAATTCCATTGCAAATCAGGATCCCCTGTATAAAGGTAAGAAATATTTAAACACCGATGGCTCTAGAAGCAATGTCAGCAAATGTGAACTACAAACTACCTTATGAGCATGTTGACACCATAGAAGATCAAGATTGCTACGTATGCACACAATTGCCTTTGTCAGTGCGTGAGGAAATAACCTATCCTACTTTACCCCCTCCACTAGGGAATTTCCTGTAGTCTGTTAACAGTGTTGTATCAGCAGCAGTATTATCAATACCTCTATTCAAATTATGACAGTGCTTTCAATTGTTCCCATTGTGAAACATTTGAGTACATCTGAAAAGACAAAAAACATCGACAATGGGAAGTTTCTTTGAGCCTACACTGACATTTTGTACAGTTTAGGCTGGCAAGAACAATTTGACCTGCATTCTTAGTCCAGTAGAAAAGGAATTCATGTAACAAGTTGAGGAAATAACAGCTATGAAAGAAAAAAGAAAAAAGGGAGTAGTTTTACAGAATTGGGAAAAGGATTCAACACATTCAGTGGCTGAAAAATCAAAGATTCCTGGCCTTAGATTGACAACGTGCTTTGGGGCAGTGTGGGGGGGGGGGGGGGGGGGGGGGGGGGGGGTGTTTGTGTATATATATATATATATATACACACATATATACACACATGGAAAATGTCACTTACCCAGTGTGCATCTGTTTGTGGCATGTTCCGCAGCAGATTCACATGCTATGCACAGGTTCTTCCATCTAGTGTTGGGCTCTGAGAGTTACAAATTGTTTCTCTTCGAAGAAGTCTTTTCGATTCACAGGACCGAGTGACTCCTACTTTTCGGAACCATTGCGCATGGGCATCGACTCCATCTTAGATTGTTTTCCCGCAGAGGGTAAGGTAGGAGTGAGAGTGTAAAGAAAGATGTCCATGCAATGGAATAAAGATGTATATACATATGTACAAGTTTTAAATGTAACTTAAATGGCTACAGGCTCCCGGGGAGGAGGGAGGGCGCATGTGAATCTGCAGCGGAACATGCCACGAACAGATGTACACTGGATAAGTGACATTTTCCGTTCGATGGCATGTGTAGCTACAAATACACATGCTATGCATAGACTACAAAGCAGTGCTCCTCCACTAAGCGGTGATCAGCCTGTAGGAGTTGAAGTTTTTGAAATAGTGTTCTTAGTACAGCCTGTCCTACTGTGGCCTGTTGTGTTGCTAACACATCTACACAGTAATGCTTGGTAAATGTATGAGGTGTTGACTAAGTGGCTGCTTTGCAGATTTCTGTTATTGGTATATTTCCTAGAAATGCCATTGTTGTTCCTTTTTCCTAGTGGAATACGCTTTTGGTGTAATTAACAGCTGTCTTTTAGCCTTAACGTAGCAAGTTTGGATACATTTCACTATCCATCTGGCTATGCCTTGTTCTGATATAGGATTACCAGTATGGGTTTTTTGGAATGCGATGAACAACTGTTTAGTTTTACAAAATGATTTTGTTCTGTTGATGTAATACATTAAAGCTCTCTTAATATCTAATATATGTAGTGCTCTTTCTGCCACTGAGTCTGGCTGTGGGAAGAAGACTGGAAGCTCCACTGTTTGATTTAAATGAAACGGTGCGATGACTTTTGGTAGGAATTTAGGGTTTGTGTGAAGTACAACCTTACGTTTGTGTACTTGTATAAAGGGTTGTTCAATAGTGAATGATTGTATTTCACTAACTCTCCGTAATGAAGTGATTGCCACTAGAAATGCTACTTTACAAGTTAGGAATTGAATCTGACATGAGTGCATGGGGTCAAAGGGTGGACCCATGAGTCGTGTGAGTACAATTTTAAGATTCCATGAGGGTACTCGTGGCGTTCTTGGAGGTATGATTCATTTTAGACCCTCCATGAAAGCTTTGATGACTGGCCCCCTAAATAGAGATTTGGTTTATTTTGCAAATAAGCAGAAATTGCTGAGAGATGTATCTTGATAGATGAAAAAGCTAAATTTGTGTTTTTTTGTAGGTGGAGTAAATAACTTACAATGTCTTGTATGGTTGAATCTAAGGGTGTTGTGTTTTGCTTGACCGTAGAAAACAAATCTTTTCCATTTGTTAGCATAACACTGCCTGGTGGTAGGTTTTCATCCCTGTTTAATCACTTCCATACATCCTAGTGGAAGATTTAGATATCCAAACTCTAAGATTTCAGGAGCCAGATTGAGCATGGATTGGGGTGTCTGATCTGTTTGTTTTGTGTCAACAGGTCAGGTCTGTTTGGGAGTTTGATGTGTGGTACTACGGACAGGTCTAGCAATGTGGTGTACCATGGTTGACGTGCCCACGCTGGTACTATAAGTTTGAGTTGGTTTTGACGCAGTTTGTTGACCAAAAATGGAATGAGTGGAGAGGGGGAAAACCGTAAGCAAATATCCCTGACCAGTTTATCCATAGAGCATTGCCCTTGGATAAAGGGTGTGGGTACCTGGAAGCAAAGTTTTGGCATTTTGCGTTGTTGGTGGCGAACATATCTATGCCTGGTGTCCCCCACTGACGAAAGTATTTGTGAAGTACTTGGGGGTGAATTTCCCACTTGTGGGTTTGTTGGTGATCTCAAGTGAGGTCGTCTGCTAATTGATTGTGAATTCCTGGAATGTATTGAGCTACCAGGTGTATGTTGTTGTGAATTGCCCAATGCCAAATGTTTTTGTGCTAGAAGGCAAAGTTGTGATGAGTGGGTTCCTCCCTGTTTGTTTAGGTAGTAGATTGTTGTCATATTGTCTGTTCTGACAAGAATGTGTTTGTGAGCAAGAAGAGGTTGAAAGGCTCTTAGTGCTAGGGACACTGCTAGCAGTTCTAAGTGATTTATGTGAAATTGTTTTTGATTGTTGTCCCATTGTCCCTGAATATTGTGAATGTTGAGGTGTGCCCCCCCCATCCAATCATTGATGCATCTGTTGTAAGAATGGCATGAGGTAAAAGGTCTTGAAATGGCTGCCCTTTGTTTAAATTTGTGGGATTCCACCACTGAAGCGAAATGTGTGTTTGGCGGTCTATCAACACTAGATCTTGGAGATGAACATGTGCCTGCGACCATTATTTTGTTAGGCACTGTTGTAAGGGCCGCATGTGTAATCTTGCGTTTGGGACAATGGTGATGCATGATGCCATCATACCTAACAGTTTCATGACAAATCAGACAGTGTAGTGTTGGTTTGGCTGAATGTTTGGCAAAATGGTGTGGAACGATTGCACTCTTTGCAGGCTTGGGCTTGCAAGCACTTTTTGGGTGTTTAATGTGGCCCCTAAGTACTGCTGAATTTGTGCTTGTTGCAGGTGTGACTTTTGGTAATTTATTGAGAACCCTAGTGTGTGTAGGGTGTATATTACATAACGTGTATGATGTTGGCACTGTTTGAGTGTTGGCTTTTATTAGCCAATCGTCGAGATATGGGAAGAAAGGTATATGTTGTTTCCTTATGTATGCTGCGACTATGGCAAGGCATTTTGTAAAGACTCTGGGAGCTGTTATCCCAAAGGGTAATACTTTGAACTGGTAATGTTTTCCTTGTATTACAAATCTGAGATATTTTCTGTGAGCTGGATGGATGGGTATGTGAAAATACGCATCTTTTAGATCCAGTGTTGCCATAAATTCTTCCTGTTGTAGCAGTGGGACTACATCTTGTAGCGTTACCATGTGAAAGTGTTCTGATCGGATGTAGAGGTTGAGAGTCCTGAGATCTAATATTGGTCTTAATGTTTTATCCTTTTTGGGAATAAGGAAGTACAGGGAGTAAACCCCTGTTCCTTTTTGATGATGCGGCACAAGTTCTATGGTTTGTTTGAGAAATAGTGCCTGTACTTCTGTTTGCAACATGTTGCAATGAAAGTTTGTGTGCTTTTGGGGGAATGTCTGGAGGTATGTGTGTGAACTCTATGCAATAACCATGTTGGATAATGGATAGTACCCAGGTGCCTGTTGTGATGTTTAACCATTGGTCATGGAACGTTTGTAGTCTTCCTCCCACAGGGGAAGTGTGGTGAGGGAAGGTGGTGGTGGTCAAGTCACTGTTTATTATTAGTGGCTTGTTTTGAGGAGATGGGTATTTTCCTCTAGATTTGGGGAATTGTCCTCTGTAGGATCCCCGAAATCCCCCTCTGATACGGTGTCTGGGAAGAGGGCTTGGCTTGTGAGGTAGATGGCTCGGAAGGTTGTGGCCTGAAGCCTCCCCTATATTGAGGCTTTTGAAATGAGCCTCTGTATTGGGATGAATAAAGCGCTCCCATTGCTTTGGTAGTGTTGGTGTCTTTTTTCATCTTCTCTATGGCTGTGTCAACCTGTGTGCTGAATAATTGTTGCTGATTAAAAGGCATGTTGAGGACGGTCTGTTTGATTTCAGGTTTAAAACCTGATGACCTGAGCCATGCATGGTGACAGCCGTATTTATAGTTTTTGCGGCTGTATCTGCGGAGTCTAGCGCTGATCTTATTTGATTGTTCGTAATTGCCTGTCCCTCCTCTACTACCTGCTGGGCTCTCTTCTTTTGGTCCTTGGGGAGATACTGAATAATGTCCTTCATCTCATCCCAGTGAGCCCTATCGTACCTAGCTAGTAGGGCCTGCGAATTAGCTATGCGCCACTGACTGGCTGCCTGCGACGCCACCCTTTTTTACCTGCAGCATCGAATTTCTTGCTTTCTTTATCTGGAGGGAGTGCATCTCCAGAGGATGGCGAGTTAGCCCTTTTCCTTGCTGCGCTGACCACTACTGAATCTGGGGGCAGCTGTTGTGTGATAAAAATGGGGTCTGAGGGTGGTGGCTTGTATTTCTCCTCTACCCTTGGGGTTATAGCCCTTCCTTTAACCAGTTCTTGGAATATTTGCTGCGCATGTTTGAGCATACCAGGGAGCATGGGTAGGCTTTGGTATGTGGCATGAGTTGAGGACAATGTATTGAACAAGAAGTCGTCCTCAGAGGTTCTGTGTGCATGGTCACTTTGTGAACTGCCGCTGCCCTAGCTAGAACCTGTGTATATGGGGTGCTATCCTCAGGTGGCGAGGGCTTAGATGGGTAGCACTCTGTACTACTGTCTGAGACTGGGTCATCATAGAGATCCCATAGATCTGGGTCATGTTGTGACTGCATAGTGTGTGAGGGAGACTGCAGTGGGTGTAGCAGGCAGGGAGACAGTTGAGGAGACTGAGGAGGAGAAAACTGGGGAGGAGGAGATTTCTCTTGGCACTTTAGCCGTTGGCTGATCAGTGTCCAAACGCCCATAGAAGGCCAGTTTCCTTTTTCTCAGAGGAGGTGCTGTGAGGATCTTGCCAGTGTCCTTATGGATTTTAATCCTGGCTTGTTTTTCATCGAAATCCTCCATTTGTTGCAATTCCTCATCAAATCTATGGCTTTCTTTTAATTGTTTCGAAAGTCCATGCCCCTCTGTGTAGGTATTTTTTCAGCTCCAAAGCAGTTTTCTTTGGCACCGATGGGCCTGGAGTAGTTGTTGGCCTCGGTTCAGAAAGTGACTTTCAGGGTTTTGACTATGGGTCTGTGTCGTATGATTTCGGAGCCTGTGCCTCTGCTTCTGGATGCCATCTCTAACCTTCGCGCTCTTCGATCTCAGTCTTTTTCGAACTGAAGGATTTACAGGCTTCTCAGGTATCCTCTCGATGATCCAGAGATACACAGGTTATAAACATGATGTTGATCTGTGTAGGGATACTTGGCGTGGGACAGAGGGCAGAATCTAAAAGGGGTCCGGTCCATGAGGCTTTGAGAATACTTTTGGTTAGGCTGACCAGGCCCAAGTTGGGCACAGGTGCCCCAAAGGGCAATCAAAGATGTGTATCCGCCGGTATTGAGGTGTCGATGCTGGATGAGACGTGATCGAAAACAATACCAACGAATGTAGAGGGTTTGTAAGATTTTTCCGACTCGAACAACCGGAGTGAAGAGGAACACGCCCGAACCCGATGGCGGAAAGAAAACAATGTAAGATGTAGTCAATGCCCATGCGCAATGGAGCCGAAAAGGAGTCGTCACTTGGTCCCGTGACTCGAAAAGACTTCTTCGAAGAAAAACTTGTAACACTCCAAGCCCAACACTAGATGGCAGGACCTGTGCATAGCATGTGTATCTGCAGCTACACATGCAATCGAACAATATATATATATATATATATATATATATATATATATATATATATATATCTCAAGATCAAAAACAAACACTTTGTAGGGACTGGTGAATGTAGACATGTTTTTGTTTACGAGTGTCTGGACTTTCACGCTGAGTGGACAAGATCTTTCCATACCAGGTTTTTATTTCATATGTGGGGAAAAATGGCTATTACACACTGCCGAAAGGCTGGTATGGCACCTGTTATCTGGGAGTAGTTTTTTCGAAGACCTACCATGTGGACCATTTTAATGATGCAGTGTGGAGTGAGAAATTAAACACCAGATTTAAAAGAGGAACTAGCACTTTAGAGATTGTAGGAGATATTTTTGGTGCCATAATTCCATCAATATTGTTATCTTGAACAATCTTAGAAAGTTGTCAACCATAATAAAGATCTCATAGCAATGGTTGCTATGAGATCAATAGTTTTGCAAAATCACTTTGCATTAGACATTCTTCTTGCAAAGGAATGTGGAGTTTGCAAAATTTTACATGCACAACAATGTTGCACTTACATACCTGACACTAGAAAAGAGATAAGAAAATACATTGCAAACATGACGGACCTGGAAGAGTTACAAGCAACGGATGCTTGGGAAGCAATAGATAGCATTTTTCAGCGATTGGAAGGTGGTTTGAAAACTTAGGGATAGGAAATGTGCGAGCCATTTTGAGACCCTATTGATCATGTTCTTGTGAGCCCTAGTTGCAGTTTGATTTCACAAAATGATTAAAAGGCTGAAAGAAAAGCGAGCAAAGAATAGACAGAGCAAGGAGGAGATTGAGATGGAGGTTAGGAGAAGTATATATTATAGTAACCTAAAGCTAGTAGAGGACTAAAGAAGACCTTGCCTGAACAAGCCTCAGACTTTGAGCTGTCTCACTGAAAATGAAAGTTGGAGTATTTTGTGATGGCTTGATTCACCAAAGGGGGAACTCATGTAGTTGATAATTCAGAGCTGTCCCTCATGTCATAAAAGTCATCAATACATGACAATATATGCATTATGTTAACCAAAGTACTAATGGTTTCAATGTAAAAATACACTGAGAAATCAGACTGAGCATTTATTTAGTGTTATAAAACACTGGTCCTATCACTTATAAATAAAAAGGTTTGTAAAATGTAATTGATAATGTTTTAATTTAGAGCTTGAACTAAATGTATAGAAATAGTGAATTTAATGATTAAAATACGTGCACTAAAAATAGAGAAACAGTTCTGTATTATACAGATTGACAAGTATGAACAGTCTTTATGTTTAAAGAGTGTGCTAGCGCATCCCGCTCTCAATATTTTACTCACTCCTGGACTCGCTTTAGGCCGATGGATCTTTTGACCCTGTTCGAAGTCTCCTTAGAATGAGATAGCAACTCAACATGTCAATCAATAGATCAATAATGTCATCAATAATCACAATAGCATGTCAATCAAATAATCAATGGCATCAATAAGACTCGAAAACCACCATGACCTTTCAGCCATGAATAACCACACAAAATTTAGTAATATTTATGATATTTATTCCCTATTGATTACAATTCTAATAGCAGGTTTATTAGTCTCAAAACCAAGAAATACAACATTGTCATAATATGGCAACTCGAATAAGACTTCATCAAAGCAAAGATCATAAACATTAGAACCTAGCACGACGTCAACATGGATTAACTTTAGCAGAGTATCATTAGCACGTTATCCAACAAAGCATAGATTCAGTAATTTGTCTATTTGTGTCATTCAGTGAACTCCTTAGCTAACCACAAATTAGCATCAGCAAGTTGGGCTTCATGCAAAACAATTTAGTAACATCAATTTGGAAAACCTCTAACTAGGGTCTCTGTCAAAAGAAGCAGTTGGTACCTAGAAAGAAAAGGCAAACAGACAATTACATTTGCGTCATTCTATAGTTACCCTCCGTAATGGGTCAGCATACAGAGTCAATCTTCATTCTCAGGACATCATTTGTTTCGCCATCAGCCAGGAACTCAGCAAAGTTCAACAAGACCGGGTATAAGGGATACTTCCCTCATAAGGAGGTAAGTATAAACGGCAAGATAAGTAGGATAAGAATGATTCTTTGAATCATACGACAAAATCTTTAAGTAGAGTGACAAAGTGTCTGGGTAACGGCAAGAATGGCTTCTCTGGAACTCTCTTCGTGTCAAAGGTTTTTATCCCTTTTCTGTTGTACAGTCCCCTAATTCCTAATTGGGTGAGTTTAGCGTCCCATTATCTCCATCCAATGGTATACCAGTCAGGCCATCAAAAATCATTACCTCATAACAGTTCTCACGTAGTTTATTGGTTCTTGTGATTGACGTCTCCAACTGGCAGAATATCAGTTATGATTTCATGTTCATGTGGTCTTTTCACATCCTTAGTCAGTAGTCCCATTGTCTGTACTGGTTTAGGCGACCTTGTACCGGTTACGAGTCTACACTGTTGCATTTGGCAAAAATGTCTCGTTGAGCAAGTCGAATTTCATGAGAACAGATCCACTATGGTTACATACATCCTCTAACTTTTAGAAAAGTACGAGTAAATGTCCTTCAGCAAGTCGGCACATTGCACATTAGAAAAACACATTTAATATGAAGCTAGGCCTCGACTCATGCCAACTAAAGCCTAATGATTAATTAGCAAAACCTTAACACATAATTCATAATACTAGTGTAAAATCATACATTAATTCTTCATTATTAGTCAATTTCATTAATTATCGTATGCATTGATGGCCACTCCCCGTGGGCACATTTCAAACACGTTTAGTAAAAACACATTAATACATTTTCTATGCGGCATTATTACGCATTAGTTCATAAACTAATCATGTTAATTTTCATTTTAAGAGCTACGCTTACAATCCCTCCTCTGATGACACTTATCACACAAACCTTTCCCTTCACAACACTTCACTTTAATTCGCACATTTCAATTTCTTCCCCCCTTTTACATTTTTCATAAATTTCTTTGAATATTTTCTCCTTTTTCTTTCCGCTTATTATGTTTTGCCAATTTTCCTTTAATTCTTTTACTAATTTTATATAATCACCATAGACTGAATAGACAGGCTAGGACAATCAATATTCCCTGTATTATTTTTCCCCCAATATCCCATTCCAAATATCTTTAAACCAGCTTCCCACTTTAGTAAGACCCTTTCCAACCTTTTCCCAAATTCCTGGTTCCTTCAAGTCTCTCAAATCTGTACTCTCTCTTGTTAGGGTAGTAAGCATACTTCTAATCTTATTGCTATTATCAGGAATAAATGCACAACAGTGGCGCTCATTAAGCATTCTACAGACTCCGTCACTTTTCATTAAAAGAATGTCTAAAGCAAGCAGATTTTGAAGAATCATAGCCCTCTCCACAGCAAGTTAAGTATCCATCAGGAGTATAGCCCCTGTGAACTTTGTCACCATGTTATCCACAATAGTAGACAACTTTCGAATCTTTATGGAGTTTAAGATAACTCCTACTGAAGGAATTACGGATCCAAATATGTCACCTACAAAAGCAGCCGCTGTCTCTCTTTTGTTTAGTATGATGTAATTCAGGCACTTTAGGAAGGTTCTTTAAGTCATCGAATTGGTAGATTTTTGGAAAAAACTACTCCCAAATAACATGTCCCATACCATCCCTTAGGAAGACGGTAATAAGCATTAAGTCCACAAATGTAACAGATCCCAGGGATCGCTGGATCCTGTCCATTTAACACGAATGTCCCCTTACTCTGAAACAAAAACACATGTCTGCATTCACTCGTTCCCACAAATAGTGTCAAGATCAGATTTCGGCCTATATACACAAAGCTTTCCTATGTGTAGTGCATCTATGGCTAATTTGCCCTGTGCCCTTATTGCAGTAGAAGCATAATCATTTGCAAACTCTCGTTTTTCTAGTCCCTTTTCTAATTTCTCTTTTAATGCTTTTCTTCTGTCATCAGTGTGATCTAAGAGGCTCTTCTCTACAGGCGTTAGTAAACAGGTTAGATTATTTTGGTGCACATAAGCTGTCCCAAATGTCAGTGTTGGTTCAAAGAACCCCCTAACTATTTTTATGTTATGTTCCTTAGCTAACTTGCTCAAAAACTCAATTATAGGCATGAAAGAAAACACTACATCTATATTAGATTAAAAGTATTGAATATATTCTTGATCATATAATCTGGTTAGTAACAAACTACAACTTATCCCGTAAGTTAGCGGCAAACAATGATAAGTAACCCCTTCTTATTCAAAGGCATTCCCACAATCACAGCTATTATCACTACTGCACACACAACACCCAGGACAACACTCAAACATCCACGAGTCCTACCCATATTACTATTAACGAACGTTACTCATGATCTATAAAGAATCAGAGAGCAGAACAATATAAAGCAAACAATCAACTTGAGGAAGATTTAAACCTTTTTTTTTTTTCCTTTTTCTCTTGAGCAAAGTATCTTTCGCAAGTATTTTACAGCTTTTCACTCACTCCCAGGACCCTTTGTCAAATCAGGTTAGCAGCTTGTCACAATCAGTTTTCAAAGTCAATTCAGGTTAGCAATGTTACATCCGGTAATTTATCAGTCTCTTTTCTCTCAGCTTTTCAGCTTTATTTTCAATTTCAACTTTGACACAGTCTCTTACTTGGAGACAACTTCACGTACCATAATATTGACCTGAAATCTCTCGATCAAAACAGAACGCCAAGAATTCTTGTTGCCATTCAGCTGATGTTGCATACGCCCATTCAGGACCTGCATACCTTCTGTTTGCAATTCTCTTTCTTTTCAGTTTGCAATCACCCTGCAATTCTCCTTCGCTCAGGTCTTCCTTTCTTATATTGACTTCTTCCTCTAGTGTTTCATTAATGACCACTTTCTTTTGCAGCTTGTGACTCTGGCCATATCTCCTTTGAGCGTCTTTTTACTGTTCGACTTCACGTTGCTGGTCAGTGCCCCCCTCTTGTGCTATGGTGTTTTCTCTTGATGACACTGCAAGTGGCTCAGGAGGAGTTTGAATGCTTTGACCTCCTTCCGCCTCACTTCCTTCGCCTTCTAGGTCCGTCAAGGACTCAACTACAAACCTGTGTCCATCTGCTTCTAGGAGAACCTCTCTTCGGGCCAGTTCTCCTGGTGCCTCAGTTGAGAGACTCACTGTCACCCTGCAGGTTTGCATTTACTGGTTGAGTGACCAAGCCGTCCTCAACGGGCTCTCCTCTATTCTCAGTTCCCCTTTGATTACTCTCCAGCCCTGAGACTTCCTTTTCTGCAGCTGTTATTTTCGACAACTCAAGTTAATCAGTTGGACACAACACCTTTTTGTGTGACTGGCAAGGATCCAATTTGGAGGTCCTGCACATTTCACAGCAGTAGTAGTTGTCAGTATCACTTGATACGGACCCTTCCAACGTGGCTCCAAACACGACTTCCTCACGTGTTTCTTGACAACCCAATCACCGGCTTTCAAGGTGTGACCTGGATCATTAATCGGTGGCAATGTGGTTGCTTCCACCTGGTGAGAGAAAGTGCGGACCACGTCAGCCAGACCCTTGCAGTAGTCCAACACCATATCATCCGTGATATTCACAAGAGCATTTGCAGGCACTGCGGGCAATCTCAAAGCTCGGCCCATAAGAATTTCATGAGGAGACAGTCCTGTTTTCTTGTCGGGTGTGTTTCTCATTGACATCCGCACTAAGGGCAACGCATCTGGCCATTTCAAATTCGTAGCTGCACATATTTTTGCCATTCTCGACTTTAAGGTACCATTCATCTGCTCCATTAGTCCTGATGCTTTAGGACGGTAGCTACAGTGCAACTTCTGTTCAATGTAGCACACAAGAGCTTAATCACCTCATTGTTGAAGTGACTTCCTCTGATTCTAAAGAAATCGGAAACCCGAAACGTGGTATCAATTCCCTGAGCAACCATTTCACTACTGTGAGACTATCATTTCTACATGTAGGGTAAGCTTCGATCCAATGACTGAAAATGCACACAGACACGTACCTCAGGCATCTCAATAAAATCCATCTGCATTCTGCTAAATGGACCTCCTGCTCTCCCAATGTGGCTCAAATTCACCAAGGTTCCTTTCCCCGCATTCATCTGCTGACAGATGATGCACCTATGACAGATGACTTCTGCAGCTTGTCTGAATTTTGGATTAAACCAATAAATTTTTAACAGCCTGATCATTGAGTCTCTCCCAACATGTGCATGACCATGGTAAAACCTCGCAAATTGTGACAAAAGGCTATTTGGCAAACCCTTTTCCCCCTCATCTGAAACCCACAAATTTTCAGGTCTTTGTACACATTGCATCTTGAGCCAAAATCGTTTCTCCACCTTGCTGGCACGTCCCTGCAATGATTTTAACTCCTCCAGCGTCTCAACCACCCTCAATGCATAACCTGAGCATGTTTCATTTTCAGTTTCAGGTAACAATTCCCACTGATCTTGGAACGATACAGTTCAATGCACAAAACCTTGCGACTTTATCTGCATATCCATTTCCCATTGATACAAAATCTTGTGACTTAACATGAGCACTGTATTTCACCACAGCAATTTCGAGAGGTAACTGAATTGCGTGCAACAATTCCTTGATTCTTTTGCCATTTGTCACTGGAGAACCAGAAGACGTCCGGAAATCCCTTTGTGACCATAGCTGGCCAAAATCATGGACAATTCAAAACCCATATCTGCTGTCAGTATAGATAGTGACCTTTAAATGTTCGGCAACATGGCATGCCCTAGTAAGAGCAACCAATTCAGCCACTTGAGCAGAGTATACTCTTTCGAGCCAGGATGCTTCTAGGTTACAGAGATCGTACACACGGCATATCCGGCTCTCAATACTCCTACCGAGTCCATCAGGCATGAACCATCAACAAAAATAATGTAATCATTCTCTTCCAATTGGGTACCTTTAATATCAGGCCTGGGTTTGGTATACAGATCTGTTACTTCAAGACAGTCATGTTCTACTTCCTCAGCATCATCAAGATCTGCATTTTCATTGGGAAGCAAAGTTGCCGGGTTCAACACAGTACATCTCTTCAGAGATACATTTGGTGACCCTATTATGATTGTCTCATATTTAGTCAAATGTGCATTCGTCATATGCTGAGTCTTTGTTCGGGTAAGTAATATTTCGAGTGAATGTGGTACCATTACTGTCAACGGATGTCCCATCACTATGCCTTCGCACTGAGTGAGGCTCTGACCAACTGCACGCAAACAACCCGGTAAGGCTGCTGCAACTGGATCCAAAGTAGCTGAAAAATATGCTACTGGGCGGTTTGCACCTCCACGGACCTGTGTCAGGACAGACAAAGAACAAGAATCACATTCATGACAAAACAATACAAAAGGCTTTGTGTAATCAGGCATACCTAAAGCTGGTGCCCTACACATACTCTCCCTCAGTTCAATGAATGCCCGCATCTCTTTCTTGGACAGGGTTATGGCACCCAGACCATCCTGAATCTCTTTGACAGTTAACCTCACCAAAGGCTTAGAGATAATCGAAAAGTTGGGAATCCACTAACAACCATAGCCCACCATTCCAAGGAACATCCTAACATCTCTCTTGGTTGTTGGGGATTCATCTGCAGTATTGCTGTCATCCATTCTTTGGAGCTTTCCTCGATCCTATCTCAATCAGATGGCCTAAGTACATCACCTACTTCTGACAGTACTCTAACTTCTTTAGGGACACTTTGTCCGTTCTTTCCCAAATGATTTAGCAAGGCAATAGTATCATACCTGCAGTCATCTTTAGTCTTGGACGCAATCAACAAAATCAATATACTGTACTAGAGTCAAACTAAAAGGCAGTTCTAATGATTTCAAATCCTTCTTTAATATTTGATTGAAGATGGAAGGTGATTCTGAAAACCCTTGAGGAATTCTACAACAACTGCAGACGTTGTCCAGGAATTTGAAACTGAAAAGAAACTGTCCTCATGAAGAGGCACCAAAAAGAATGCTTGAGACAGGTCTATGACTATGAACCACTCTGCATCACACGGAACCTGAAAATCACGGCTGGGTTTGGCACTATGGGGCAACATTTTACCACAATCTCATTAACCTTTCTCAGGTCTTGAACAATTCGATTTTTCCCACCAGACTTTTTCAAACCCATTATTGGTGATTTACACAGGCTGCTCATCACTTCTTTTAAGACCTCTTGCTTCACAAAGTCCGCTATTATCTGCGTCACTTATATGAGGACATCTTGTGCCATGTGGTACTGCAGTACTTGGGGAACATAGCATTTGGCTTCACCTCTACTTTGACTGGTTCCACTCCTTTTATTAATCCCACTTACTTTCCTGTCAGGTCCACACTTTCTCTGTCACCGTTCCCCGTAACTCAGTAAGCAAATCAGTCATTGTGAACATCGGGAAGAAGGTTATCAACGGGTACTCCTCATCTGTAGTCTGAGACCTGACCATCATCTCCCTCGTCATCACTGTTTGTCTGCACCGCTATTCCCTCATTGGAACAGGTAATCTAACACCTCGTCTTACACAGCAAGTCTCTCCCAATAGGGACACAGGACTTGAATCAGACTACAAATCTATGTAATCGTTGGAAGGTACCAATCTCAACTTGGACCGGATCTGTAATTGGATTAGTCAGGAGCTGAATTGCAACTCCAACCACCTTTATGATACGCCCCGAAAGTGGTAATTTCTGAACCTCTGCACTTTTAACTGTTGACCGTGTCGCTCCCGTATCAACTAGGAACAAAACTTTGTGACCCATCACCTTTCCCTGTACATAGGGACCCTTCTGATCTACTTCTAGGGACGCTGCAAGCCTGCACTCCTCACTATCTGAACAATCATCCGACCATTCATAGTTTATTCCATCCTCACCATGCAATGGGAACTGTTCTACTGTATCATTTTGACTCATTATTTGGCCTGTGACCTGTTGAGGAAGCATCACCTGTTGCTATCCCATCGGAGCTAATGGCATCTGCATTTGCTGTCTAGGTACCATGGGAACATGCTGTTGTACTTGCTGCACTTGTGCTGGTTGCATACGCGGCATTTGCAACTGTTGCATCTGCATCTGAACTATGTTATTCTGGAAGTTCTGATTTTGACCCCT
This sequence comes from Pleurodeles waltl, assembly GCF_031143425.1. Classification (NCBI taxonomy): domain Eukaryota; kingdom Metazoa; phylum Chordata; class Amphibia; order Caudata; family Salamandridae; genus Pleurodeles; species Pleurodeles waltl. The sequence goes on from NC_090440.1 coordinate 926,533,570, forward strand.
CATTTTGGACCCCTTACATTTTGGAATGTACCAACATTGCTTTGTTGAACACCATCCTGCGCCAACTTTGGGCATTCCCGCTTCCAGTGTCCCACACCCCCGCACGTGTGACATGGTACCACTTTTTTCATCCCTTGCACATCATTTTGAACCACAACCGTATTCAAATCTTGACCGCGGTTCACAAAACCTCCTCAACCTCTCGGTTGTGCTTGAAACATCCTGTTCCCTTGCTATTGTTGCTGTACCATCTGCTGTACTCCATTTCCCTGCATCCCTGCTTGAGCTGCTCTAATTTGCATCACCATCTCTTTCAGCTTTTTCTGCTTCAGTTCAATCTCATAACTACAGTATTTCGCATACTGCAACACCTCAATCAGCTTCGCTTGCCAACAGATCAAATGATTCTTAATCTGACTAATTTGTGGCCTCAACCCTTCAACAAATCTGAACACAAGGTGATTCATGTCTCTCGGTTCTATGAACTCAGTGCCACTATAGTGCTTGAACGCCTTTAACAGCCTCTCATAGTAAGCATGTATCGATTCTTTGCCTTCTTTTGCCGTTCAATCAATTTTCTGCCAATCAGTAACCTTCGGTTTCAAAAACTCAATCACTTTATGATAGTACCTCATCACATCAGATGACGGTGCACCAGTAGCCTTGTCCCTGGTCAGCCAGTCCACAGCCCTCTTGCACTCAAGCCATAAGTCAGCTGGGACTATGATCTCGAACAATGTATTCAAGTCTTCCCAGAGACATTTTGCAAGCTTCACAAACCGGTCTGCTGATACCACTCTATTGGCGTCTCCCTCAACCTGGGATAATCGTTGGTGAATGACAGAATGCCACCTCTAGACCACGGTACATGGACTAAAACCCCTCCAGCTGTTTCTCTTATTGGTAACATCTTTATTGTCCCTGTATCTGGTGAAGTTTTTGCCTGCTTCGCTTCCGAGCAGTCACCTTTCTCTTTATCTCTCTTTCCCCTTCTGCCTTCCCACTTTTCTAATGCTCCCCAAATTTGAGCACTCTGCAATATCTCTTTAAGGTGTGCCTTCATTCCAGTGGATCTCATGTGACCAAAATCTTTAGGTTCAAACTCTAACCTATAACTCCTCTTCAAATGTTTAGTATTGTCTAAATCTATGCCGTATTTGTCTGCTGCATTTGCCAACCTCTGATGCATCCTGCTCACTTCTTTGGTTATTTTGGGGCACAGAAACCTCAATTCCGTTTCAGTATATGACACTATTCTGTTCACTCCCATAGTTCCTTCTACCAACTCTGTAGCTTCCACCCCCAGTCTCACGAAGTTCAGGTATTCCTCTTTCTGATCGCTCTGTATTCACTTAAGTATTCTGTGAAGTGTTGAGTTTGTCTAACCACTCATTTAACTGTTGCGCGGTCAAACCTTGCAGCAAGACATTCCCAGCCTGCATCATTGATGTCTGTGTCGTATTTGTGCTCATTACGTGTGGGGTTAATGTACCCAACCCTGCTTGCCTCATTGTCTCTAAAGAAGCCCCAATCGGACTAAAGTCCAATAAGGAGCTGGTCCTTTCGACTGACTGTTCTCCCTGCATTATCCCTTGGGAGTTTCCAATGAACCCTCCTATCGCTTCTTGAGTCATTATTCCCTGATCACATACACTAGGCTTTGCTTGTGCATACAGCGGTACTGGCGGACCAACAGTAATTGGCAATGATAGCAGCTGGTGTTTGTCCAGTTCCCCAACCAGGTGGAGAATTAACTCCCACAGCTTGATTCATTATGGGTGCTGTAGCTACTGATTGTGGTCCTGTGACCAAAATATAATTCTGAACCATCTGTTGCTGCGGCAGCAATTGTGGAGTTGGCTTAATCTGTACTAACTTTGATCTAGTATATACCGGATCAGGCAGCACCATTAAGTTCGTAGTCATCTCTAGTACTGGGACATCAGGGTAGAGCCTCTAAATTGGTGGCGGCTGCAACCTTATCTGCGTACTTGGTACAGTGGATACACTGACACCATTCTGTATCGGAGTTGTATTGCTTGTCTGTACTGTATTAATGTTTCCCTGACTTTGTGTCAGATCTTCAGGACCCACACTAGTACTCAGTCTGTCATTATTTATGGCTTATGGCATATGGCAGTGGTCGATCACGTAGCAACTGATTTAGAAACTCCTCATCGTCTGAATCATCTGCGTCCACCCAAGACTTCTGAGTTTCTTTTGGCTTACTAGAACCTTTGTTTTACAAGTGGCTTTCTTTCCCGGTGTCTCGGCTTCTTGAGTTATAGCTGGGAACATCCTAATTCCATCTACTATTCCCCTTCTCCACATTTTGGTCTCATCGTCCCAGCTAGCATCCGCTAGAGTCTTTTCTGCTTTCCTCATTCTCCTCATGAATTTCTGCTGTCTGTTGTATAGCCATTAAATCCCAAATCTCTAATGCCTCAAACTGAGCTGGTCTAGGAGGTGGCTTTTGCTCACTTAACACCCTCTGCAAATTTTCCAAAATCCTTATATTGAACGTTCCGTACTCCAGAAATGCCAAACAACCCTCTTTCTCTCATCTTGCACCACTGCTTTAGCCAAAGACATGGTGCAACTCCCTTTTCCTCCATTACGGTATAAGCTGGAGTATCCTCTGGCGGTGTAGGATCCCCCACACTTGCTTTAATATATGCATCTCCCCTCAAGGCACTATTTAAAGCCTTCATTTTTGCGTCTTATTTTGTTTTAGAATCTAATCAGGCAGTGACTAATTCCCAGAACACTCTTCGTCTACCTTCTCAACCAATTGTCTCACACGGACAGGTGCCAATACGATCGCGACCCCTCTTGGCAACTGACTTATCCGACAGCAGCTCCAATGAAGTCTCACACACACACACACACTCTGCAGCTGACAAAGTCTTGCGGCTTGTCTTCCTCACACGAGATCCACACAAGACTAATGCAATATATTGCGAGCACCTTAAACAACAAACCGCAAATTTGCCGGTTTACTACAGGAAGGGTAACACAATGGCTTCAGATGTTTACAGAGAATTCACTTGAAGCCTCGGCCGCTACTCTCTCCTTCTCAGATCACGCAATCGCAAGCAGAATTCGACCCGCAAATCTTACTCGACTTGTCAATGGTTCTTTCTAGTGCACTTTAGAACTTGCCAAATCTCCATCGGAGGTTGCATTCACACATTTGACTCAAACTCGACTCGTCAACCACACCTGATTGACCTATTAAACCGCACAAATTACAACATAAACCAAGTGTTTCATACACTTATCACTATACTCCGGAGTCTGACCACGACGGGTCCGCACATCAACAACCACCACGTGGCCAATTTAGCACAAAGCACCACATTCACATGAAGTTTGACGACTTTCCTACTCTCACACTGTGGAGTACGCACACTCCTACTAAAACATTACCTGCCCTATTCTCACAAACCTTCATAATTCACTTGCAGTAGGCATAGGCTGAGCAAGCGCAAATTCTACATCACACATACTATCACAAGAACGCCGTGAACATACCCAACTCACTTAGGGAAGCTCAGAGATTCTGAGAGTCATGGGGAATTATGGACTCATCATATCTCCAATATGCATTATTTCGAAAAACAATTCTAAACCAATGATCCCTCATCGTAGGGCCGCTCAAAGGGTCTAAAACGACCTCTGCTACCAAGAACTGCTAGCACGTCCCGCTCTCAATATTTTACTCACTCCAGGACTCGCTTTAGGCCGATGGATCTTTTGACCCTGTTCGAAGTCTCCTTAGAACGAGATAGCTAGTCAACATGTCAATCAATAAATCAATAACGTCGTCTATAATCACAATAGCATGTCAATCAAATAATCAATGTCATCAATAAGACTCGAAAACCATGACCTTTCAGCCATGAATAACCACACAAAATTTAGTAATATTTATGATATTTATTCCCCATTGATTACAATTCTAGTAGCAGGTTTATTAGTCTCAAAACCAAGAAATATAACATTGTCATAATATGGCAACTCGAATAAGACAAAGCAAAGATCATAAACATTAGAACATAGCACGACGTCAACATGGATTAACTTTAGCAGCGTATCATTAGCACGTTATTCAACAAAGCATAGATTCAGTCATTTGTCTATTTGTGTCATTCAGTGAACTCCTTAACTAACCACGAATTAGCATCAGTATGTTGGGCTTCATGCAAAACAATTTAGTAACATCAATTTGGAAAACCTCTAACTAAGGTCTCTGTCAAAAGAAGCAGTTGGTACTTAGAAAGAAAAGGCAAACAGAATTACATTTGAGTCATTATATAGTTACCCTTCGTAATGGGTCAGCATACAGAGTCAATCTTCATTCTCAGGACATCATTTGATTCGCCATCAGCCAGGAACTCAGCAAAGTTCAACAAGACAGGGTATAAGGGATACTTCCCTCATAAGGAGGTAAATATAAACGGCAAGATAAGTAGGATAAGAATGATTCAAAGAATCATACAACAAAATCTTTAAGTAGAGTGACAAAGTGTCTGGATAACGGCAAGAATGGCTTCTCCGGAACTCTTCTCCTCGTGGCAATTTTTTTTTTATCCCTTTTCTGTTGTACAGTCCCCTAATTCTTAATTGGGCGAGTTTAGCGTCCCATTATCTCCATCCAATGGTATACCAGTCAGGCCATTAAAAATCATTACCTCATAACCGTTCTCACGTAGTTTATTGGTTCTTGTGATTGACGTCTCTAACGGGCAGAATGTCCGGTATGATTTCATGTTCATGTGGTCTTTTCACATCCTACGTCAGTAGTCCCATTGTCTGTACCAGTTTAGGTGACCTTGTACCTGTTACAAGTCTACACTGTTGCATTCGGCAAAAATGTCTCCTTGAGCAAGTCGAATTTCACGAGAACGGATCCACTATGGTTACATACATCCTCTAACTTTTGGAAAAGTACGAGCAAATGTCCTTCAGCAAGTCAGAAAAACACATTTAATATGAAGCCAGGCAGCTAGGCCTCGACTCATGCTAGCTAAAGCCTAATGATTAATTAGTAAAACCTTAACACATAATTCATAATACTAGTGTAAAATCATACATTAATACACTAATTCTTCATTATTAGTCAATTTCATTAATCGTATACATTGGTGGCCCCTCCCCGTGGGCACATTTCAAACACGTTTAGTAAAAACATATTCATACATTTTCTATGCGCCATTATTACTCATTAGTTCATAAACATTTCATGTTAATTTTCATTTTAAGAGCTACGCTCTCACAAGTGTGACATGAATATTAATGAAACATTATAAATGTTGAATTCATGTTTGCACATTAAAATGATTATAAAATATCAATTAAATATATTTATTTAGTTCACCTGCATTAGCCTACGTGAGGCCTGCTAGACCCTGTTTTTCACAACTGTGCAGTGAAAGTCTATTCATTTCTTTAACATGAACTTTTTTCCAGACTTAGTTCCCATGAGAAGACTAGCTTTGGTAATAGACCCCTATTGTTTTAGGCACAGAGAAGTGCAACAATGTCCTTGAATGTGAAACACCTTGAAATTGTGGACTGACAAACTATACAATTGTTTCAATCCTGTGTGGCTAGCTACATGGATGGATTAGGTTCCCATGATAGATCTGGGAAGATATGTTGGTGTTTCAACCTGGCGTCATGTGACCAATAACTATTGGATGATGCTCCTTCACTGTAATGTAGACATGTCTCAGAAAATCAGATTGCTGTATGAACTTCGATCAGAACCTGTGCGGATGAAGGACCCTGAATGCTGAGCCCCTTTGAGATGTAGCTTCTGCTTTCCCCCTTTGAGAGGCTCCTCAAATTGAGATTTTCTTCCTAACCCTTGCAAAAGACTTCTGTTCGAGCTTTTGACATGCTGACACTTACCCTTTTTATCTATTTTTCACCACTTTAGTTAGTAGCTTGCTACCCAAGATTATCTTTTTCAAAATGTAGGGTCCTTTCTATTCTGTCCTTTGCCCACATATGTTCCAGCCCATGCATTATCCCTTGATTTGCTAAACTGTAGTGTTTCTCCAGTGCCCAACCAAAATTGAAAGTTGATGATTTGAATTACCTAAATACTTAGCAACACTTGTTTTCTGTTTATAAGATAATTCTGCTTATTTTCTGTGTACTCTTTATTGAATGCATAGTTATTTTAATGTTAGCTCGCCTTAACCTACTTCATCACCTTGGGCAGCCCTTGGTGATTCTGCACCTTTAGAATTTGGTCTTGAGTGGTCTGTATGACGTTCAGAGTTTGTACTAAATCCCCTTAACTTTATTCCTGACTGGAATTTTCCTTGTGTGGCCGAATGGATCATACTGTACATTTGTATTGTCTTTCAAATGGTGTTAATGGTTCTACAACACTCTTAGCTGGGTCCAAATGGTCTGTCAACTTCAATGAGCATTGATTTCTGTGAAGGATATAAATAATCCGACACAACTAATCACTTAGTCACCTCCCTTTCTTAGGGCACAGTCTTATCTGCAGACGTAGAACTAAAAGTATGTTTGATAAAAGCTATCAAATTGGCTTCACTGCCCAACAGGGATGCTTTTGTGCTCTCAGGTTTAAGCGATTAATGTGCTCAATTTGTACAAGACTATGTGTACATTCTGCAACCATTAGGGTCTTTACTGAAGAAAGGTGTAAAGTATGTTTCAACAAAAGAAATAGATGTGGCTTTTGAAAAAAGTAAAACTTTAATTGAGGAAGCTCCTGCATTTGTTTCTGGTTACGAAAAATATATATAATGATCACAGTTGATGCAAGGTTTGTAGCTATAGAGTACTGTTCTTAGTCACCTGGCTTCTGGTAAGGAATGACCGTTTTAGTCCTGTAGAGGCAAAAGCCACAATTTGAAACAAACATTCGCACCTTTGAGCGTGAAGTTATAATTTGTACATGGGCTGTGGATTGTGATCAAACTGCACCAAAAAAAAAAAAAAAAAAGAACTGTGCCCCTTAGTCCAATGGCAGCAGGGCCAGCGAATGTGTGTGCAAGTGTGTGTGTGTTTGTTGGGGGGGGGGGGGGGAGGGGGGCTAAAAAGAACCAAATATTCTTTAACTATTTTGTTGGTCTTTCACCTTCAAGTAACTGCATGTAAAATAACATTTTGAATGAAAAATAATGGCAAGGTAAACTGATCAGTGAGATGCACTATTTTACAATGTGAAAGCTCTATTGTTAATGCAATCACTGCAGATATCTGTGTAACCAGAGCGCAACACAACTGAATTCTAGTTGCTACAGTAGGGAATAGTGGCATTCTGTTTTCAGTGTTACCAGCTCCCAGGTTGTGACAGAAAGCATCCTAAACATGCAAGTCATTATTTTAAACTTGCATTATACACAGTACAAGATAGGTTGCCACAAAGTGCACAAAAGATGTAGGTTTAAAATAAATTAAAAAAAATGCTTCTAAAATACAGAACTGAGTAATTTGCGCACTGTACATTTAGTTTTTTATAACTGTTGATTAAAAGCATGCACTTCACAGCCCATCCGGTCACCGTATAATACCTCCCTTTAAATAAAACCACCTCTTTAAGTGACCTCATCAGTTAAAGTCAATACCTGCTTCCAAGGAGGCTATACATTAGCAGATTAAGCAAATGCACACATTTACATTTTTCAGGCATCATGATTTTTCGAGTCATGGTCAATCTGAATTTGTTTGGACAAGTTGAAATGATGCATCAGGCAGTGATAAAATCAATTTTACAAAATTGGTATGCAAAGTCAGTTGCATCCATGTACTTCTCAGGCAGGTGGTTTAGTTTCAAGTAACACCAACTTTAATCACAAAGCAAGGACAAGATTCTCAGGGTTGTTCTTTTTCATCTCTTTAGGATCATAGTGAGGTAACTTGTTCAGGAACGCCAGTACACTGGTTACTGAAGCACCAAACAATATTCTGATTGCCAAGTATTGATAATTTACCTTGTTCAATATTGCATATTTTTTAAAGAGGGGAGTTGACTTACTCTGTTGACGTTTATTTTTGCCAACTGTCTGAAGCTCTCTTCAATACCCTAGTTTAAAATGGCACAAGATGGGGAAGAGTCTCTGCAGACACTGGACATTTATTGCCTTGATTCCTGTGGGTGGAAAGTGAAGATCCAGATATTGAAGTGAGGAAGGTTGGAGACAGTCCTAGCTTTAGATATTCCATGAACGTCATTAGCAAGGGGCTGAGGATTAATTCTCCCTGAGCTCTGCTATTTGGTGGATGTCAGTGGTGGGGCTGTATTTTGTGTTTTAATATTAACAGGCAATAATATTTAGATTCTGACTCAGAATGGATGACACCTAATCCTGCAAATAAGATTGGGCAGTGAGTCACAGAAATCTGCCCTCTGTATATTTTTTGCATTTTGCCTCTGCTGACTCCACTAACTAGACTTTGCTCAAACCACTTCCTTCCAACTAAAATAAAGGAAGGGGAAAAGATATACATGAGAAAAATCAAAGGAATAGATTCACACTTAGATTCCTATCCTACGCCTACCATTTAGGAAAGATCACAACACACCAGAAATTTGTACCTGAGATCCACTACCAGGGAGCTAATCGGCAGCTTTTACACTCAAATCAGATACTTTCAGAAGCGAAGCACACAGCCTCCCCTCAACTCTGGTACACGTGACTTTTCACCTCTGTATTATCAGTATGTTCTGGACTAAGGAGATGAAACAACCAAAGTATTTACTTGCTTTTATTTCACTAATAAAAAGGTTTTCCATCTAGACACCAAGGAACTGGACATATGAATCATCATAGCTCATTTACTGGTGTGAAAATACAACACATCCAAAATTATCACATCACAAACATTCACTCTGTATAAAAGCAGACCCATCATGATCTCATTCTAATTTCATGGGTTGGGCAAAACATTACAAATGCTATGTAATATGTTATTCCATCTAGTCATTTAGATGCCACAGACCCCACCTCAGGAGACTGCAGGGTTGGGAGAAGTGTAGTAATATGGTCACAGTACAATTTAAGTCCGATGTTGGGGCTTTCAGCCAGCCTTCTTCATCTATTGATCCATTATTGTATCACATCTTTCTTATGCCCATTCCAGCATACAGCATGGGGCGGCAGGGCAGCCCACTTCAGCTACAGACTAATTTTACAGTGAGCAACTGCATTCTGCCCTTTCACAAGGTGCACATCTATAGACAAATTATTCACTTAAGGGATAGGTACTACTATGGAAGTGTGTGCATGAGAAAAGGCTCCCCCTAGTTAATGCCAGACCTATTGGCTTTGACAATGCCATTAGTATAGAACAGATATAAACACTGTCCTAGTTCAGACTCTTCCACCAACATTAGGTGGTAAAGTGGGCATAAGATGTTACTGCAGATGTCCCACTTATTAAGTGATCAGCGAGAGAGAGAGAGAGAGTGCAGCAAACAAATCTGGATGCCTCAAGCATTTATGAGCAAGAAAGCCTGTAAACCAGTAATCCATCCACTAGTCCAATAATGGTTGTAAACCGACATTGTAAAAAGCAGTTTGTAGGAGACTGCTGAACTCCTAGACATACAAATCCTGATATTTTATTTGGGGATAAGCTCAGACACCTCTTTGAGGCCAAATAGCATTTCTTGAATACTAACACTTTACATTCTTTCAACTAGATCTGCGCCTGGTATTCTTTGTAGCTTTTATCTATTGCTTCCCATATCAAAGTGCTTGAGCTAACACATGGAGCATCAGTATGGCTTACAAATGCCAGATTTTCAGTGGTCTCTGTAGAAGGCCCAGTATGGAAGAGAAGGAGCGAAGGAAATTACACCATTGCAGGAAATTAAGATTAGAGATGGCCCTAAAATCCTGTTGGGCAACAGCACCAATACTGACCTTATCTTAGCTTTTCATGATGTGTAAAGTAACATTAGACACTCAAATGTATTTTTATACAAAAAATTATAAATACCAAGAAGGCCTAGCCAAATTTTCATTTTGATTTCTGTATGGTGTGGGTAACCCAATTGAATTTGCTTAGCACTTTTTTGATCATACGGTAACTATGAATTCTTTTAACATTTTATCATTATTGCATAAGTCTTCAGTAGCCGCACAAATTCCTTGTTGGGTAAAAATAAGGTAGGTTTTTCAATATTTTATAAAGAAATTATGAAGTACTAAAATGTCTGTCGAACATGAAGAAATTAACGAGAATAAGATCACACCATTTGCCAAGTTTAGAGATTGGACTTGCCCAAAACAGTACACAATGTAGACTGTATAATCCCTCGCAGGAGATTCAGAAGTATGCTATTTCACTAACTCATTTACAGTAGAGATGCTACATATATAACTAAATGTATTACAGTATTAACTTCAGAATCTGCTATGTTCTAAATGGTACCAAAAGGAATGTTGCAGATTCCCATATTCCTGTTTTATGCAATTGATTCATACGTCATTTAGATGTTAATTTTCTATTCATGAGGCAAGAGAACAGTTTTTGTTGGCTCTCAATCTTTTCTGGGCAAATGACCCACGTATTTCTTTTTTAAACTTCTGGCTTTCCAAGATGTCAGATCAAAATACTTTGAAAAATGGAACACAGTTGCAAAGTAGTAAATGAAGTGTGGGGGTGAGAGCAGACCATGTATAAAAGAGAAAAATGGCTTCCAAATTTGTGCACCAGATGAGACCACAAAACTTGGACCATGAAACAACCTAAAAATTGAGCACATTTTTATCATGACAATGTTTTAATAATTGCTGCAATATTGTCGATGGTGAAAATGAACTTAAGGTTCTTGAAAAAGGTAAAATATCTTCACAAGTTAGAAATATTTCAAAACCCATCATTTTATTGGGAATTGAATAGAGTTTCAATATTATTTACACACCACATATTCTTAATCTTAGAAATATATTCTTTGGTACCCACACAGGCTGAGCAACCACAAACCATTCAAACTATTACCAAAAATCTGGGAGAAGAAAACATACAAATACAATATCAAGCAATATGCCCAGGTTGAGTGCTTTCATCAACATATGATAGCCCCATTAAGTTATGGCCAAGTGATTGACTTTTCCATTGTTGTGGTCTTTGGTTATACAGTTTCCAACAAAGTGTTTGACCTGTCAAACTATTACATTGCACGTCAGATAAATTGTTTTATACATACACTTTACCTGTTAAACTGTAACCAGTAATCAATATACAGAGTAATATATAATGTATGTATATATAATGAAAAACATTTTTGAAAACGGCTGTACATTATTCTCCTACCTTTACACAGGAAGTATAATTGTATATACACATTTTAATTGGTGCTTATAAAAGTGCATTTTCACCTGCCTCACAAATTGTCAATGGGTACTGTGCAGCTCCATAAAGGAGTTCTAGTTTTACAAAATATGGAACCAAGATTAAACTGCAACATCTGTTAACCACCTACTTGAAAATTAAGCAGACAATATTAAATAAAGGTCTATATACCAAGAGAACACCAACACACTTGTAATAAATTAAAATGTTAGACATACAGAACAAAGAAAGGTAGGACAGTTTCAGCAAGTTGCCAAATCTTCAGTTAAATAGTCCTAAGCACATGAGCTAATGTTTGAGAAATAAAAAATACAAAAAAAAAAACCAACAAAAAAAAACACAGCATTTTCAGTCCAGTATTGTTTACGTTGCTGCAACTTAAACAAAACCGAATATTACGACTCGCAAGCCTAGGGTCATCACACTCTTCCTAAATGGTAAAGAAAAAAAAAATGGTTTTGCTTTTTTTTTCCTGTGTTGATTCGTTCATCGGCCTTTTCTGCTCATCTTGAAAGTTACAGTAACTCTAAATGGCTAGGTAACTCCAGTTCACATCGACTACTCCAAGCAACCAAAGAAGGTGTACTTGTTTTAAGGAGACTAAATACTTTGGTATCCATGCATATTGATGGAAATAAATCACTTAATCAGAAGTGTGCACACCTACAACCATATTCATGAGTAACAAAAGTTACAAAAAATATATATATACTGCTGGGTCTACGTTTGCTACCTCAATGTACATTACCCAAACCCTTTTGTGAAAGCAGGTCATAGTTTGGACATTGTTTTTGGTTTAGCATTTTCAAATTGGTTTAGCATTTTCAAATTTCAAAAGCGAATGCTCCAAAGGTGCACCATTTGAACCTACTCCGTTTCAAGTTGATAACTGTCAGATGACAAGTGAGGGAAATAAATAAAAAAAAATAAAAAAAAACTATTCACCATTTATATTAACACGGACTATCAAAATGGTGCATGTGAAGTGTCAGCATGTGTTTAAACAAATAAAGTATAACATTTAATCAAAAGTAAATTCACGATGTACAATATGCATTGTTTCAAATAGTGAAGTCAAATATAGGCACAGAATGTAAAATGAATAATGTGATATTGCACCTCCTGCAGCTGTATAAACCAGTGACTCATTTTTCTAAGACTACTGTACGTGAACATTGAATAAACAATGAAAACCCATGAAATGACTACTTACCAGCCATAAAACTTTGGCTTAATTGTCCACAGCACCCTTGCAAAAAGAAAACACGCAAACATCCTTCAAACAACTTTAAAATAACAAACTGGTTTCAAAATATTTCCAATCACTCATCCTTTGCACTGCAATACACTTAGTCTAGAAAATATACCTCAACAATAACAGAGCACACTACCAAGCACCTGGAGGTGGATCAGCGTCATACATCTTGAGCACAAGGCAGGTTAACTCCTGGGCGCAATGTGCAAGTGAGTTTGATTTTGGGACTGCTTTTAAGTAGTGCAGTATTTTAGTCCTAAAATTACTAGTTTACAAAGGCTGTTCAATCATGTAATTTAACAAAATGGCCACCATCGTAGTTATTTTTAATACTTTAGGTCCTTTACACTAGGGAGACTAAGCAACATATTGGGAGATATTGGAAACTGTCAAAACCCAAAGAGGTCATCTCTCTCCGTAGCATTCAGGTCCGCTTTGTCCCAATCTGTAGGCGATAAGCATTCTTCCGTCTGAAAATCCTGAGCCGTCACACCTGTATCCAGAACCTGAGGGTTCGTTCTCGATTCAGCAAGCCTAAATGCACACAAATAGGAAGCAGTGTATTTGTGATATATTACAAAGTATGTGGTACCAGCAGAGGTGCTGCCAATTTTACTTAACATTAAGTGATAAACATTATATCCAAAGGACATGCATCTTCGTGTTTATGTTAGTCATAACTGGAAACCACACTCAACAGTAAGGCTTAATGAAAAGAATGGGTATACGTATACAGAATCTCAATAGGTCATTGACTTTGGCTATTCTCAAGCAAGAGAGTATTAACTGATTAGAAGAACAGATAAAAATGAAGTGCTTTATTGAACCACACTGGCGGCACTTTCGTTTTTAAGATCGGAATCTCTTGAATTCTATAACGTGGTCAAGAACACTACCATTTTCTTACACTGTAGGAGGCAGTAGTGAACTGACATCTCATTTCATTGCTGAACTATTTGTGACAAATCCCTAATCTTTGCACCAGGAAGTGGCAGACCTGTTAGAGACAGCCACAGCATTGATACTAGATAGCCGCATCACAAGTCAGCTGTCAAAACTACTACACCTGCATGTACTCCGTGCTGTGAAACCTCAATGGAAAGCTCCAAAAGAAAAACCTAGTGACACCCATAGCATGCATGCCCACAAAGCATTGCATTCATGGAAAGCTAAAGGAGTCCTGTGATAAAAAAGGGGAAACAAGTCTCCCTTACCCAGAAGGCACTTGTAATGCAATCTGCATAAATACACATTTATGTTTACAACAAAATTCACATTCATAATCAAAAGGTTTTGTCCATTTTAGGCTCTCTTGTGGATTTCAAGACCTTCGAAGTACATATATGGACAATCAACAATCCCCCATGGCAACCTAGTCAAACTATGGAATGTGTAAAACAATCCTGGTATTCATACTGATGTGGTGTATTCATGTTCTCTCACACACACTCACACAAGAATTGGCAACATCAAGCCTCACACTAGCTATGCAGTTACTTACCATGTGGGTGTATGATGTAATGAAATCAGTGTTATGCCTGTTACCTCACATTTACATGGGTGATTTAGCGTAATTCGATCCTATGTGCATATGGGAAATGCAGCACATACTTACATGCCAATACCATGTCTAACTTGTGAAAATGTTTTTCAGCTACATCCAGCGACATTGCTAAAGCACACAATGGTGCACTGACATTTTATTTTAATTACTTGACATGTACCTCAACAGTGATGTAGCCAAAACAAATAGCACTGTCCCTCATGTCCGTGATAATCTATACATGACCATTTATGCATTATGTTAACCAAAGTACTACTAGTTTTGTTGTAAAGTGGTGCACTGAAAAGCCATACGAATGTGCATTTACTATAGGTTTTCAGTTGAAAAGCATGTGGTACGGTGTTAATTTCAAGAATTAATTTGCTTTATAGTCAATAAGTCATGATGTAAATTAACAGTATGTATTAAAATTATAGATTTCATGTAAGGAATATTTTAAAAGTGACATGCAAATATGGAGAATTAAGTACTACACTAAAGCTACACAAAACAGTTAGAGTTTAAGTTTTGAATTTACTGTAACAAACAAATCCGGTAGCTTAATATTGAAATTATGGCTTAGAATGCTAAATGCATATTATATGCAAAAATGACACCATTAACACGGTTGTACTGCCTAAAGGGGATTCCATGCTCCACATCACATGAAGAGGCGCGGTCACTGAGGGAGGGGGGGGGGGTGGGGGAGGTGGGGGAAGGAACATCTGTTGGCCCTCTTTTCCATTTCGAGCAGTATCATTGCACAAATAGAGCTCAAAGCCTCCTCTGTTGACTTTTAGTAACAACCTCTGGGTAACCAGGTAATCCCCCAGGGCTGCCTCTGGCTCTGGCAGTGTGGTTCTCTTCCTTAGCAGACTAACAAAACCATCAGAAGTCCCAGGGTTTTAAACAAAGTCAGAAGGGATGGTAAAGAGAAAAGCTTGTGACAAAACTGGATAGGCCGCAAAAATTCCGCAGACATTCTGAGGAGAACTGCACTATGGCTCAAATTGACGATTTAATCAAGGAAGCGGAAAACCATTGACGATTTAATCAAGGAAGCTCCAAAGGCTAAAGACATTGGTGGAGGTGTTGGTGGGGGAGGAGTTTAAGGGGACTGGAAGGAATTGAGTCACCAGCAAAAGATACGGAGCTCTTTCTTTTAAAAATCGATAAATATCAGGCTCCTAAAGATATTAAGGAAACCAACTGGGGCGGGCCATACAGAGGCGGGCCCAGTTACAGCAATTTCCCCAACCCACTCCCAAACTACTTAGGAAAGGCCAATATCTTCAACTGAGTTCACCGTTGAGTGCTCTAATCGTTTTGCTCCACTGGAGGATCCTGACCTGATTATTGCAAAATTGCTAAATCAAGTGAGGCCAATAATGGAGAAAAAAAAAGGGAGCAGCTTCAATCTTGGCACAGTTACCCCATTTAAGGGGAGAATTTGTTAAATTATGTGAGCACCCTATGTAAAATGTTGAATGAAGTTAGATTGCTTGAAGGCCGTAGTAGCAAACTTACAAAGATCACTTCCCTTGTTAGATCACATGCAGACACCTGCACCATCCAACCTCTGGAAAGGGGCATACAAACAGATAACACCAGCACACTCTGGGGAACAGCATCCTATGGTGTGACCAACACCAGCCACATCAAAATTATCTTGTCCAAATTTTATTGGGGGGGTGGGGGGGTGAAACAGACCTTTGGCAGTAGTACAAGGAGCAGGGCCCTTGGGAAACAAGAAACTTCAGGGAGACCGTTTAAGCTTGATAAGGAGGATAGGCAGTACGATTTGTGCCCAACGAACATCCCAAAACTAACCCCGGGCAATAGAGAATCCAGAGACTTGCTGAAATTAAACCACTGGATTAGGAAAACTAGGTAATGCAGATCGGTGATAAGAGGACATAAGGCAAGCTATGAGGATCAAAAGCACAGACTCCGGGCTGAAGTTAGCAAATGAAGATCTAGTAGACTGCCTATTATCTCTTGAGCAAAGATTTAGACCCCAAATGGCACCACAGACAAGGGTCAAATTAAATATCTCCCCAATGTCTACAGACTAAGATCGGATTAACTGTAGAAGCCCACCCCCTCAACACCTCACTGCACTAACTTGGAGACATGTCATGGTGGGTAACTATATTGCCAGTAGTGGCAAGTTGATCAATCCTAAACCTGGCTGGCCTATAGTGAACAGCAAGGAAGGAAGAGGAGTGAGGGGTTTGGGGGGGGACAAACTCAAGAGTTCCCTGATGAATCACAGGCCATGAAAGAGGCTACATAATATTAATCGAAACAAGGGGGTGGGGCTGGAAATATGTGATGGTGATTCAACGAAGTTCCTTTCATGGAATGTGGCGGGTCTAAGAACAAAGTTGAGCGACCAAGAATGGTGCAACTTTATAGATCGGCACCACAATTTTGATGCAGGAAACATGGGCAACACAAGCAGTGCATAGATCGGGGTACCCGACTTTCCACAGGCTAGCATTCCCCTCCTCGTCAGGATGTACCTGGGGAGGCTTAGTAATTTGGTTAAAGAATGATTTATTTCCAATGGCAAAGGTAATTCCCTGCATTTGCAGGGATATTGGCTGTTGCACTTAAGATCGAGAGCCAAGGGGGTTTGGGGGGGGGGGGTTCTCAACCACATAGCCATTGTAAACATCTATATTAGACCTGCCCCTCTGAGCATCCAAATCCACATGGTGGACCATATTGCGGACATGCTGACCAAGCTGCCTGGGGAACACGGGTAATTGTGGCTGGGTATTGTAATACCCAAATGAGACCTAACGAAGATCACCCATTGTTGACGCATCATCCTGCAGAACCTCTGGGCAGATCAGGACCAGTTCAAGTAGAGACACGAAAAGTCAAGGGGGTGGCAGCCCAATTGGAGAATTTAATTACTAGTATGGGGCTATGGCAGGTGAACAGGGAGGAATACAAGATCAGATGCTCTGGCTGTACTACTGTTAAAAAAAAAAAAAAAGTCATCTTGATTATATTTTTCTAGACCAACTGCTCTGGCTGTCTTTTATTGACATCTCCATGACCACAAGAGCCAACAGCAATCAAGCCCTTTGTGCAGTTTTTGCAGCACCTATTTAAAAACAATGGCATGTTCCCATGGGTAATGGGCAGTAACACCAAGGTAACCAACAATAAGAAGAACCTAAGGTGGGCAGTGGAGGCAAATGATACGAAGGTCCAGACTTCAATTTATCATAGGGTTAGTCAGAGCCTCTCCCCTCTGGCATCTTCCACACTCCATTGGTTAACTTTGTCCAGCTGCACTGCAGTTTGATGGATTGACAGATCTCTTTTAATGGTGGCAAGACAGAGGGACAGCCACTTGTAAATCACTAAGGTGGTTTACCAAGACCGAAAGGTCTGGTGACAAGGCCCTCCTATCAACATTTATGGGCAAGTGTGATGCCACCAATCTTCTGGACAACAAATTTGGCCCCCTTAGCCCTGGTCCGGCTAGTTTTACCTTGGAGGAAACCACCCAGGCCCTCTAAACACTACATAAGGGAAAGGCCCAGAGCCCAGATGGTATACCGGGTGACCTGTCACTATCAGAGGTCTGGCTACCATACTTAAACACTTTGAGCAATGCTATTTTGAAGGGAGAAGGCATTCCCCCCAACATGGCAGGGAGCAACAATAGTCCCAATTTACAAAAAGTGGGACAGAGACTCACCGGGGAACTTTAGACCGATAAGCCTAAGCAATATTAGTCAAAAGGTATTTTGAAACAGGTCCTGTGCAGGCTGCACTCTTGGATTGTCGACCATCAGATCCTTGTGGATTGGCAGGCCAGATTCAAGAAAGGGGTTATCAGAGTTGATCAAGTGCTTAGGTTCAAATCACTATACTGGAAGTACTTAACCTTAGAACAAGACCACCTTTATGTCACCTTCATTGAATTGAGGGCGACATTCGACCTGGTCCCATGGGAGCTTCTCTGGAGAGTCTTAGACTCTTATGGTTTGGACAGAAACCTCCTAAGGCTAATTAGATACCTGCATGAGGATACCTTTCAACAGTTAGGTGGACTCGGGGGGGGGGGGGGCGGGTGGGGTGGTGGGGACCTTTACTACCCCAACCCCTATTGCGACAGGGGTCAGACCCGGTTTAGCCTTTACACCAATGGCGCAGTGTATCAGCTTGCCCAGTGTAACCTTGACGCTCCCAAGTTAGTGGGAATGCCTGTTCCGATTCTCATGTTCACCAATGACACTTTGCTTATCTCAAGAACCCCGATGGGACTACAAAACGAACTAGCCTAATTTACAGCGTTTTGTGAGAATGAGGCTAGAAATCAATCCTGGAAAATCTAAGTTCATGGCTTGAAACCCTCACAAATCCTTTAGGGGGAAAATGGCTATTGGGAGAGTCCCTACCGAACAAAATCAGGCAATTAGATTATCTGTTTACCTAGGCATAAGATTATCAATCATGTACTCCACAAATGGAGAAAAGCTCTGTCATCCTTCAGCAGCGGTCAGTGGTAATTGGAAGGGGAAATTAAGAACTCAATGGCAGGGTCTCTTTCCCCAGCCCTTATGGTGTATAAGGCCTCAGCAGTGACAGGTGCAATTTATGGTGAAGAGCTTTGGGGTTACCATAATTCACAGAGGCTAACTGATTGAAAATAAGTTTACGTTCTCCGTTACACCTACCCGCTAGTACGCCCCTATTCCAATCAGATTTGACTTTGTTCTTAATCAAATCCATTGTGTAATTGCTCTGAAACCAATTTTATACTCGGTGAGACTTTGGTCCTCTGAGCACTTGAGTCCTTATAGAGAAGCCATGCTAGAGCTACAATCCATTGATAAAATAGTATCAATTCCCTGGCTTAAGCACATTAAGTATTTGTGCCATGGGATCAAAATGGAGGCAATATGGAGGTGCTGACAGAGTATAACTAGAGGCATGGCACTGCGTACAAAGTGACTTTATTGGGAAGCGGTACTAATCCAGATATGGCGAGCTCAGTCAACAAGCAGTAGAACAGAGGAATTTTTATATCATAAGTCCTCACCCAAGTTAGAACATTACCTGGACAGCATATATACGGCCAAGGCTAAAAATCTGTTTATAAAATTTAGATTAGGAACTTTGCAGCTGAACTCTGTCACCATTACAACAAGAAAAAAAGAAAAAAAAAAAAAGAAAAAAGTAGCTGCACGGATAGTTCCTGCCCTCACTGCCCGACAGAAATAGAGTCCTTGGCCCATTGTGTTCTCTTTTGCCCAAGATACCTAAAGCTTAGGAGGAAGTGGATCAATCCCCTATGCAGAATCCTTGGCACCCAGAATTGTAGGGAAATGCTTCACATACAAACAAGTGACACTAGTGAATAGGTAGTGTTTGCAGTTGCCCGGTATTTACGATGTGCTAGGATCGCAAGATCAAAGGAGATTTCTCATCTTGTAGACTATAATTCTTGTACTATGGTCACTGGCTGAAAGACCGATTGTAATAGGACTTAGACCCTATTTATTCTAGTGAACAGCAGTCCTTAGCCCTATAGTAAGAGTATAATTATTGTGGCCGGTATGTAGTCATGGGACCCGGCCTGCGACAGAACGGTCATTCCCAAGGGGCATTTTAACATTAGTGATCCCCATGAAGTGTACGTTATTTAGTTATGATTTTATGTGCTGTAAATATGTTTTTAGGATAATATGTATATTTTCTATTGAATGTATGTTGCTTTTATGGCTTATAAAAGAAATAAAGCTTATTTATATGCAAAAATTAATGTGTTGCTTTAATTCACTTGCATCCGCCTAAATAAGGCCTGCAAGACCCTCCTCCATGACTTCAGAATATCTTTAGCCCTTCTTGCGAACGCGCATTTTCCTTTCAGATATCGTTCTTATGAGAAAGCTAGCTTGGAAATAGATGGTCTATTGTTTTATGCACAATAGGTTGGAAAATAAACCTTGAACAGCATATATTCAGGAACTGTTCGTGGCATGTTCCGCTGCGGATTCACATGCTGTGCATTAACTTCTGAGATCTAGTGTTGGGCTCGGAGTTTTACAAGTTGTTTTTCTTCGAAGAAGTGTTTTCTAGTCACCGGATCGAGTGACTCCTCTTAGGCTCCATTGCGCATGGGATTCAACTCCATGTTAGATTGTTTTCCCACAGAGGGATGGGTATATGAAAATATGCATCCTTGAGATCCAATGTTGCCATGAAATCGTGTTTTTGGAGTAGTGGGATAACATCCTGGAGAGTTACCATGTGAAAGTGTTCTGACAGGATGTAAAGTTTGAGGGTCCTGGGATCTAATATTGGCCTTAGGGTGCCATCCTTTTTGGGAATCAGGAAGCATAGTGAGTAAACTCCTATCCTTACTTGATTTTGTGGCACTGGCTCTATTGCTTGTTTGAGTAATAGAGATTTGACTTCTTCCTGTAACAGACTGATGTGTTCTGTGGATAGTTTGTGTGGTTTTGGTGAAATGTTTGGTGGAATTTGTATCAATTCTAGGCAATAACCATTGCATATAGTTGATAATACCCAATTGTCTGTGGTAATGTTTTGCTAAATGGTGTGGAACTTTTGTAGTCTTCCTCCCACAGGGAAGGTGTGGAGTAGAAGGGAATGAAACAAGTCAATGTTTAGTGTGTTGTGAGGCTTGTTTAGGTGTTTGATATTTTCCCCTACCTCTGGGGTACTGCCCTCGAGATGCGGAATTATAGCTTTCATCTCATCCCAATGGGCCCCTTCGTATCTAGCCAACAACGCCTGTGAGTTGGCTATTCTTCATTGGTTGGCTGCCTGGGATGCTACTCTCTTCTCTGCAGCATCAAATTTTCTACTCTGTCTGGTGGGGGTGCATCACCTCACGACTGAGTTTGCCCTCTTCCTGGCAGCGCTTACCATTGCTGAGTTATATAGACAGAAACAGAGGGAGGTGGCTTGTATTTTTTCCTACCCTGGGAGCTATTATTCTTGCTTTGTCAGACTCGCTAAATATTTGATCAGCATGTTTCAGCATGCCCGGGAGCGACTGGTATGCTGTGTGCGTGGAGGAGTGTATTAAACAAAAGATCGTCCAACAGTTCAGTGTGTATGGCGACACTATGGTATGCTGCAGCCCTAGCTAGTACTTGATTGTACCCTGTACTATCCTCGGGTGGTGAAGGCTTAAAGGGATAGCAGTCAGGGTCGTTATTGGGATCTGGATCATAGAGTTCCCATGGGTCTAGATTATCTTTAGTCAAACAAATGTGATGGTGACTGCATTGGTGTAGGACTGGCAGGAGGAGAGAGATGCAGGTGTGGAGAGTGAGGAGGAGAATGAGGACGAGAACAATGAGGAGGTGGTGGTGGTGGTCTCTCCTTTGGCACTTTAGCTCAAGGCTGTGTAGTGTCCAGTTCCTCCTGAAAGGCTAATTTCCTCTTAGGTTTTAAAGGAGGTGCTGTTAATATTCTGCCAGTTTCTTTGTGGATATGAATCCTGGCTTGCCTTTCGTCCATAACTTCAAGTATTGGCTGTACTTGGGGTCCTCCTCAGAAGTCTTATGGCTTTCTTTGCATGTCTCAGAAAGTCCATGCTCCTTGGTATAACCTGCTCTTTTTTCCCCGAAGCTGCTTTTTCGGTATCTAAAAGGATGGTGCTGTGGATAGTCTCTGCTCCCAAAGTGATTTTCAAAATTTTGACTCCGAAAAGCGAGGTTTGCTCGAGGAGGAAACTGAGCCTTTTGTCGACTCCGATGGTTTCGGAGGAGTGGCCTTTTTCACTATCCATCTAGCAATGCCTTGTTTGGATATTGGATTTCCTGCATGAGGTTTTTGGAAGGCTACAAACAATTGTTTTGTCTTGCGAAATTGTTTTGTTCTATCAATGTAATACATTAGTGCTCTTTTGATGTCTAACGTATGTAAGGCTCTTTCGGCTACCGAGTCTGGTTGTGGAAAGAAGACTGGAAGTTCCACTGTTTGGTTTAGGTGGAACGGTGATATAACTTTTAGTAAAATTTTAGGATTTGTACCACTTTATGTTTATGTAGTTGTATAAAAGGTTCTTGGACAGTAAATGCTTGTATTTCACTTACCCTTCTAAGAGATGTGATAGCTATTAGGAAAGCTACTTTCCAGGTTAAGTATTGTATCTCACAAGAGTGCATGGGTTCAAATGGTGGACCTAGGAGTTGTGTTAATACAATATTGAGGTTCCACGAGGGAACTGGTTGTGTTCTCGGGGGTATGATTCTTTTTAAACCCTCCATAAATGCTTTGATGACTGGGATTCTAAATAGTGATGTTGAATGTGTAATCTGCAGGTAGGCAGATATTGCTGTGAGATGTATTTTAATAAAAGAAAAAGCTAGTTTAGATTTTTGTAAGTGTAATAAGTAACCTACAATGTCTTTGGTGGAAGCATGTAGTGTTTGAATTTGATTATTATGGCAGTAATAAACAAATCTTTTCCATTTGTTTGCGTAACAATGTCTTGTAGTAGGTTTTCTAGCTTGTTTAATGACCTCCATACATTCTTGTGTAAGGTCTAAATGTCCAAATTCTAAGACTTCAGGAGCCACATTGCTAGATTGAGCGATGCTGGATTCGGGTGTCTGATCTGTTGATTGTGTTGAGTTAACAGATCTGGTCTGTTTGGTAGTTTGATATGAGGTACTACCGACAGGTCAAGTAGTGTTGTATACCGTGGCTGACGGGCCCAGGTTGTTGCTATTAGTATTAGTTTGAGTTTGTTTTGACTCAATTTGTTTATTAGATAAGGAAGGAGTGGGAGAAGGGGAAAAACGTAAGCTAATATCCCTGACCAACTCATCCATACCGCATTGCCCTTGGACTGAGGGTGTGGATACCTGGACGCAAAGTTTTGGCATTTTGCGTTCTCTTTTGTTGCGAATAGGTCTATTTGTGGTGGTCCCCAGCGTCGAAAGTAAGTTTGTAGTATCTGGGGATGAATTTCCCATTCGTGTGTTCGTTGGTGATCTCAACTGAGATTGTCGGCCAACTGGGTTTGAATCCCTGGGATGTACTGTGCTATTAGGCGAATGTGAATCGCCCAATGCCATATCTTTTGTGCTAAGAGACAGTTGTAGAGTGTGTCCCTCCTTGTTTAAGTAATACATTGTTGTCATGTTGTCTGTTTTGACAAGAATGTATTTGTGAACTATTAGCGGTTGAAATGCTTTCAATGCTAGAAACACTGCTAACAGCACTAAATGATTTATATTCATTTGCCTTTGTTGAACCTCCCATTGTCCCTGTATACTGTGCTGGTTGAGGTGTGCTTCCCCACCCAATCATGGAAGCATCTGTTGTGATCACGTATTGAAGCACTGGGTCTTGGAATGGCCGCCCTTGGTTTAAATTTATAGGATTCCACCATTGAAGCGAGAAGTGTGTTTGGCGGTCCATCAACACTAGATCTTGAAGTTGACCCTGTGCTTGTGTCCATTGTGTTGCTAGGCACTGTTGTAAGGGCCGCATGTGTAGTCTTGCGTTTGGGACAATGGCTATGCATGAAGACATCATGCCTAGGAGTTTCATTACAAACCTTACTCGATAGTGCTGGTTTGGGTACATCTTTAGTATTACATTTTGGAAGGCTTGTACCCTTTGTGGACTTGGAGTGGTAATCCCCTTTTGTGTGTTGATTGTTGCTCCTAAGTATTGTTGTATTTGACACGGTTGTAGATGTGATTTTTGGTAGTTTATAGAGAACCCTAGTTTGTGAAGGGATTCTATGACGTATTGTGTCTAGAAGACACTTGCTGAGTGCTGGTTTTTATTAACCAATCGTCTAAGTAAGGGAATACATGCATGTGCGGTCTCCTGATGTGAGCGGCTACTATTGCAAGGCATTTTGTGAACACCCTTGGGGCTGTTATGCCGAATGGTAACACTAATTGATAATGCACGCCTTGGATTACAAACCTTAAGTATTTCATGTGGGAAGGATGTATGGGTATGTGGAAATAAGCATCCTTGAGATCTAATGTTGACATGTAGTCCTGTTTGAGCAAGAGGCTGGACTGGCTTGTATTGAGTACCATGAGGTACTTACACCTTGCACCAGGCCCAGGTATCCCTTATTAGTGTATAGGGTGTCTAGCAGCTTAGGCTGATAGATAAATGGTAGCTTAGCAGAGCAGCTTAGGCTGAACTAGAAGACGAGTGAAGCTCCTACAGTACCACTAGTGTCACTTGCACAATATCATAAGAAAACACAATACACAGATATACTAAGAATAAAGGTACTTTATTTTTAGGACAATATGCCAAAGTATCTCAGTGAGTACCCTCAGTATGAGGATAGCAAATATACACAAGATATATGTACACAATACCAAAAATATGCAGTATAGTATTAGAAAACAGTGCAAACAATGTATATAGTTACAATAGGATGCAATGGGGACACATAGGGATAGGGGCAACACAAACCATATACTCCAAAAGTGGAATGCGAACCACGAATGGACCCCAAACCTATGTGACCTTGTAGAGGGTCGCTGGGACTGTAAGAAAACAGTGAGGGTTAGAAAAATAGCCCACCCCGAGACCCTGAAAAGTGAGTGCAAAGTGCACTAAAGTTCCCTAAAGAGCACAGAAGTCGTGATAGGGGAATTCTGCAGGAAAGACCAAAACCAGCAATGCAACAACGATGGATTTCCAGAAGAGGGTACCTGTGGAACAAGGGGACCAAGTCCAAAAGTCACGACCAAGTCTAGAGTGGGCAGATGCCCAGGAAATGCCAGCTGTGGGTGCAAAGAAGCTGCTACTAGGTAGTAGAAGCTGATGATTCTGCAGGAACGACAAGGGCTAGAAACGTCCCCTTTGGAGGATGGATGTCCCACGTCATGAAGAGTCGTGCAGAAGTGTTTTCCTGAAGAAAGACCGCAAACAAGCCTTGCTAGCTACAAGTCGTGCAGTTAGGGTTTTTGGAT
The DNA here is from genome assembly GCF_031143425.1 of Pleurodeles waltl. Lineage (NCBI taxonomy): Eukaryota > Metazoa > Chordata > Amphibia > Caudata > Salamandridae > Pleurodeles > Pleurodeles waltl. The sequence continues at coordinate 926,558,684 of NC_090440.1, forward strand.
GCTGCTGTGGCCCAGGAGGGACCAGGATGTCGTCAATTGCGTCAGGGGACAGAGGGGGCGCCTAGCAAGACAAGGAGCCCTCTCAGAAGCAGGCAGCATCTGCAGAAGTGCCGGAACAGGCACTACGAAGAGGAGTAAAACAGTGCTCACCCGAAGTTGCACAAAGGAGTCCCACGCCGCCGGAGGACAACTCAGGAGGTCGTGCAATGCAGGTTAGAGTGCCGTGGACCCAGGCTTGGCTGTGCACAAAGTATTTCTGCCGGAAGTGCACAGAGGCCGGAGTAGCTGCAAAAGACCCGGTTCCCAGCAATGCAGTCTGGCGTGGGGAGGCAAGGACTTACCTCCACCAAACTTGGACTGAAGAGTCACTGGACTGTGGGGGTCACTTGGACAGAGTTGCTGGATTCAAGGGACCTCGCTCGTCGTGCTGAGAGGAGACCCAGGGGACCAGTGATGCAGTTCTTTGGTGCCTGCGGTTGCAGGGGGACGATTCCGTCGACCCACGGGACATTTCTTCGGAGCTTCTAGTGCAGAGAGGAGTAGACTACCCCCACAGCATGCACCACCAGGAAAACAGTCGAGAAGACGGCAGGATCAGCGTTACAGAGTTGCAGTAGTCGGATTCGCTACTTTGTTGCAGTTGTGCAGGCTTCCAGCGCGGTCAGCAGTCGATTCCTTGGCAGAAGGTGAAGAGAGATACAGAACTCTGATGAGCTCTTGCATTCGTTATCTAAGGAAATCCCCAAAGCAGAGACCCTAAATAGCCAGAAAAGAGGGGTTGGCTACCTAGGAGAGAGGATAGGCTTGCAACACCTGAAGGAGCCTATCAGAAGGAGTCTCGGATGTCACCTGCTGGCCCTGGCCACTCAGCAGTCCAGTGTGCCAGCAGCACCTCTGTTTCCAAGATGGCAGAGGTCTGGAGCACACTGGAGGAGCTCTGGGCACCTCCCAGGGGAGGTGCAGGTCAGGGGAGTGGTCACTCCCCTTTCCTTTGTCCAGTTTTGCGCCAGAGCAGGGCTGGGGGCGGTCCCTGAACCGGTGTAGACTGGCTTATGCAGAAATGGGCACCATCTGTGCCCATGAAAGCATTTCCAGAGGCTGGGGGAGGCTACTCCTCCCCTGCCTTAACACCTTTTTCCAAAGGGAGAGGGTGTAACACCCTCTCTCTGAGGAAGTCCTTTGTTCGGCCATCCTGGGCCAAGCCTGGCTGGACCCCAGGAGGTCAGAAACCTGTCTGAGGGGTTGGCAGCAGCTGCAGTGAAACCCCTGAAAAGGCAGTTTGGCAGTACCCGGGTCTGTGCTACAGACCCGTGGGATCATGGGATTGTGCCAATGCCAGGATGGCATAGAGGGGGCAATTCCATGATCATAGACATGTTACATGGCCATATTCGGAGTTACCATTGTGAAGCTACACATAGGTAGTGACCTATGTGTAGTGCACACGTGTAATGTGTCCCCGCACTCACAAAGTCTGGGGAATTTGCCCTGAACTATGTGGGGGCACCTTGGCTAGTGCCAGGGTGCCCTCACACTAAGTAACTTAGCACCCAACCTTTACCAGGTAAAGGTTAGACATATAGGTGACTTAAGTTACTTAAGTGCAGTGGTAAATGGCTGTGAAATAATGTGGACGCTATTTCACTCAGGCTGCAGTGGCAGGCCTGTGTAAGAATTGTCAGAGCTCCCTATGGGTGGCAAAATAAATGCTGCAGCCCATAGGGATCTCCTGGAACCCCAATACCCTGGGTACCTCAGTACCATAATACTAGAGAATTATAAGGGTGTTCCAGTATGCCAATGTAAATTGGTGAAATTGGTCACTAGCCTGTTAGTGACAATTTGGAAAGAAATGAGAGAGCAGAACCACTGAGGTTCTGGATAGCAGAGCCTCAGTGAGACAGTTAGTCATAACACAGGTAACACATTCAGGGCACACTTATGAGCACTGGGGCCCTGGCTAGCAGGGTCCCAGTGACACATACAACTAAAACAACATATATACAGTGAAAAATGGGGGTAACATGCCAGGCAAGATGGTACTTTCCTACAGGAATCACGTCTTGAAGTGTCACCATGTGAAAGTGATCTGATTTGATGTAAAGATTCAGTGTTCTGAGGTCTAATATGGGTCTCAGTGTTTTGTCCTTTTTTGGAATTAGGAAATCCAGGGAGTAAACACCTGTTCCTTTTTGAAGGTTGGGTACTAGTTCTATTGCTTCTTTTCGTAACAATGCTTGGACTTCTAGTTGTAACAGGTCTAAGTGTTTGGACATATTGTGTGCTCTTGGAGGCACATCTGGTGGCAAATGTTGGAATTTTATGCAATAACCATGTTGGATAATGGCTAGGACCCATGCGTCCGTAGTTATGTGTTCCCAGTTGTGGTAATAATCTGTAAGTCTCCCCCCCCACTGGTGTTGTGTGGTGGGGGTTTGTGACATTGAAGTCACAGTTTGGTTTGTGGGGTTTTCGGGCTCTGGAATTGCCCTCTCTTTTAGGGAACTGTCCACCCCTATATTGTCCTCAAAAACCTGCTCTCTGATACTGGCCCTGATATGTGGGTCTGACTTGTGAGGTGGAAGGCTCTGTGGTTTGGGCCCGAAACCCCCCCCCTAAAGTGCGGCTTCCTAAAAGTGCCTCTGCTCTTTGGGGAGTAGAGTACGCCCATGGCTTTGGACGTGTCCGTGTCTTCGTTTTTCCTATCGCAGAATCCACCTCCGGCCAAAACAATTGTTAGTTGAAAGGCATATTCAGCACAGCCTGCTGGATTTCTGGCTTAAATCTGGAGGTTCGTAACCATGCGTGTCTATGGATGGTTACTGCTGTGTTCACTGTCCTGGCCGCCGTGTCTGCTGAGTCCATAGCCAACCTTATTTGGTTGTTGGAGATAGTTTGACCCTCCTCGACAACCTGTTGGGCATGTTTCTGGAACTCCTTGGGAAGGTGTTGAATGAGATGTTGCATTTCATCCCAATGTGCGCTGTCGTATCTTTCCAGTAGAGCTTGACAATTGGCCATTGATTGGCCACTTGTGCTGCCACCCTTTTGCCTGCTGCATCGAATTTCCGACTTTCCTGGTCAGGCGGTGGTGCGTCTCCAGAAGTTTGTGAGTTTGCCCTTTTTCAGGCTGCTCCTACCACCACCGAATCAGGAGTTAACTGCTGTGTGATGTATACAGGGTCAGTAGGGGGTGGTTTATATTTCTGCTCCACCCTAGGTGTGATGGCTCTGCCTTTGACTGGGTCCTGAAACACCTGTTTGGCGTGTTTTAACATGCCTGGTAGCATTGGCAAACTTTGGTATTGGCTGTGCGTAGATGACAGGGTGTTTAACAAGAAGTTATCTTCTATGGGCTCTGCATGCAATGCTACATTATGAAATGTAGCTGCCCTGGAAACTACCTGCATGTAAGCAGTACTGTCCTCAGGTGGTAATGGCCTTGCTGGGTAGCAATCAGGACTATTGTCTGAGACCGGTGCGTCATACAAATCCCATGCATCCGGGTCATCTTGAATCATCCCTGTGGGCGTTGGCGACTGCATCATTGGGGGTGTTGCTACTGGGGACAGATGTAGAGAGTGCGGTGGCGATTGTTGTGGCGAAAACTGTGGTGGTGTTTTTTCTTTAGCCATTTTCGCTTTTGGCTGCATTTCCGCCTCTTGGAATGCGAGCTTCCGCTTCTTCTTTATTGGAGGAAGAGTTCTGATTTTCCCTGTGTCTTTTTGTATATGGAGCCTCCTCTGGGTATGGTCTGGCTCTCCCATGCCCAGTTCTTGTTCAAATCTGTGGCCTTGTAATTGTGTGGAAAGGCCTTGTTGCTCTGTATAGGAGCTGTGTTTCGCCTCAGAGGCTGGATGTTTCGGCACCAAAATCTTTTCAGCAGTCTTTTTTGGCTCCGAGGAAACCTTTTTGGCTTTCGGTGTGCCGAGCTCTCAGTGCAGAGTCTGGTCAGAGCCGGTATCTCGACCGGTGTCGGATGTCTTCAGCTGCTGCAAGGCCTTTTTCGGTGCCGATGTTTGGTCACCGTGTTTTCGGGTTAAGCCATGGCCTGTTGGCGGTGGCATCCCCTTGGCCTTCATTATTTTGGGGTGAGTTTTCCCCCGGGGCTGGTTTACTCCCGGTTTGTTGTGTCTTCGGCTGCTCACTCTCAGACTCGTCTGAGTCCGAATCTCGAATGGAGAACCTCTCTTCTTCGACACCATCTGGAGCCTTCTAGCTCTTCGATCCCGCAGTGTTTTCTTGGATCGAAATGCCCGGCAAGCCTCGCAAGTATCCTCTTTGTGTTCAGGAGACAAACAGATTACAGACCAATTGTTGGTCTGTATAAGGATACTTTGCGTGGCAGTTGGGGCAGATGCGGAAGGGGGTCCGGTCCATGAGGTTTGAAGATGGACGTGGTTGGGCTGGCTAGGCCCCGCCGAGGAGTGGAAGCCCAGAAGGGCTACAGGAGCACTTCTTTCTTCGGTGTGGATGTGCTAGCACTAACCCGGTACCTAGCGCAAACAATACCGGCGAATTTTCCGATAGTCAACTAACTTTCCCAAAACGAAAAATGGAGCAAAGAGGAACACGTCCGAACCAGATGGCGGAAAGAAAACAATCTAAGATAGAGTCGAAGCCCATGCGCAATGGAGCCGAAAGGGAGGAGTCCCTCGGTCTTGTGACTCGAAAAGACTTCTTCTAAGAAAAACAACTTGTAACACTCCGAGCCCAACATTAGATGGCAGGATAATGCACAGCATGTGTATCTGCAGCTCCACATGCCATCAAACACAAATACAGTGGGATGGGGGTGAATCATTTCCATGTCTCTTGGGTGGAAAGCAGCTTTAAAATATAAAATTTGATCTAAAGTAAGTTAAACACAATAGCTTGGATTCTTGAACCAAAATTTATATATTTCGCATGGTTCACTACAACCATCAAAATGTATACCTTCACAGACTTTAGTCACAATACACTCGGTAATCTTTCGTTCATACAGAGATCTTACAATCTTTAGCACTACGTTTTATTAACAGGGGATGCGAGAACAATTTTGAAAGCCCCCAGCCTATCAAATAGTGCTTTTATGAATGTGAGCCAGAGTTTTGTTTTATTCGGTCGTAGTCCTTAACATGAAACCGCAATTAAATCATTACTTATAATGCAATATACTCAAATGATAAAATTAGGAGTCATCTCATAATTCTGATAAAAACATACAAAACATTACACAGTAGGACAGCAATTCTTGCAATACTCAAATATGTAACTAATTGCATTTCTTGGGGCATATAGTCAAAAATTAAGGACAATTTAATCCTTGTAAAATTACCTTTGATTAATCACATATGAGGTCTCACCCCCTGCAAGGCTCTGGAGAGCCCCTTTGCGGAACCTCCTATTTCATTTTAAAAAAGGCCTAAAGCACATCTCACGTAAAAAAATCTCCTATCTACCAGCAGTTTGGGAGATTGACCCCGATTAACATTATACTCCCTAAAAATCGCCTAAGAACTTTTTCCCCGTTCATCCAAGAACCACAAACAATCCAATAAAAACATTGGGCATTACATTTTTCTTTGAGGCCACATGTCCATAGGCCCAGATCCTGCCTCATTATGGCTCTTTTCAGATCCATATAGCATGTGTCTAGCCCGCCCTGAATTTTAGCACTGCATCCCTTAATTTGGGATTAGGCAAAGCCTCTTTATAAGGGGAACATATCCTCATTTCTCCACCCACGCGCCATGAACTGTGTAGAAATGTTACTATTGTCTGGCACTTTTATTTACCATGGCATGCACCTCCTGCTTAGGGATTTATTCTCTGTGCCACTGACTGGCGGCTAAACCCAAAGTAACAGATCTTCTGTAGCCAACAGCTCACTTGGGAGGTCCAATTCAAATCACTTATCCTTATTTCCCTTTTACATAGGTAAGCAATTTTGGGAATACCTTCTTCAGACACAACCAAAATTTCAATGCGGCTTGCATTCCTAAGTAACTCCAAGCTGTCATTTGGCATTCATCCTTTATTGCCTGGATCATACTTAAGGGGGAAAGCGTAAGCAGTTTAACACGTTTAACACATTTACCCCCACCACACCCCACCCCACAGCATCCCAATCAGACTTCCCACCGAGAGTTAAAACTTCCACCCCATACTGAAAATAGAAGTTGCACCAAGGCATTAAAGTCAGAAAGGATGGGACAAGGAGCTGGACCTCCATAATTCCAACTAAACTGCTTTAATCCCCAAATCGATGTTAATGCCGTGGATTTTAGAGAATCCATATTTTCTTGCCATCTTAATTCAGTCAACCCACATACCTAAGTATTTATATTTATCAACCATTTATACTTTATTACTGTCTGAGTACCAGAAAAAAGTCCCATTCTTTTTTTTACCCCAATACCATTATTTTTTTGTTATCTAAATTAATTAAACCTTTTACCTTGACAGTAGTTAAGAAAAACATTTAATTTTCTTTGCAGTCTCAACTCAGTCATGTCAACTATCACAAAGTCAGTGTATAGAAAACCAGAAGTATGGGTCCCATCCATTTTTGGGCATAAACCCCTAGCAACCTTTAATACATTTGACAAATTAGACAGAAGTATAGGGGGGGGCCAAGACAACCTTGTTGTAGCCGGTTCTTTACTGGGATCTTCTTTGATTTCAACCCACCAGTATCTAAAACCACTTGGGCCCAAAGTAGGTCAGAGTCTATCCCGCGCAGTATCAACATATCCCACAACAAACTACGATCTACCAAGTCAAAATAAGCTTGAAAATCCACAAAGCAACAAAATAGACAACCTTGTATCGCTACTGACCTTTTTTGCAAGTGCCCAAAGATTAAAACAGTGGTCTATTGTGGAATGACCTTCCTTGAAGCCATCTTGCTCTACTGGAATCAAATTATTTAACTTTACCCAGCACTTCGTTCGACCTTAGCAAAAACCTTTTTCACCCATGTCCGACAGGCTAATTAGGCGATAATTCTTCGATTGTGTTGCATCATCCTTCTTATAAATTAGTTTAATTATTGCATCTTTCCAACTCAGGGACTCAGCCAGAATCAAATATTTTATGAAAGGTAACATAAAAGACTTGCCCACCAATCAATATTGTTTTATCATTACTGCTGGAAGGTTATCTGGGCCCGCTACTTTAGTTACGTTAAGAGCCACAATTATTTTTTTTATCTTTTGAACGGAAAAATATGACCATGTGTCACCACCTACCTCAACTTTATTCTCCAGATCTAACCAGACATACCCCCCCCCCCCACCCGTATAGGTTGCCCAAATGCTTATTCCAATCATCTTATACAACTATACACTGCATATTCCCAAGGGCTTTCCCCTCCCTCACCAACTGCCAAAACCTCCTAATATTGTGGGTTCCGATCACATCTAACAACTTTCCAATTCATATTTATTTACTCCCTTTCCTTAAAATATTTTATGGTCTTGTTTGGCTATACGGTACTTCTGTTCAGTTCCCTTAGTGAGCCTTTTCCTAAATTCCCTTTCCAATTTCTGGATCCTACACTTGTGATTAAACCAGGTATTTTTATAATCGCTTCTAACTTGTCCCTGATCTTTATTTGCATTATTGTTAATTTTACTTTCAGACAATCAACCACTTGTTCAATCACTTTCATATCCCATCAACACTTTATTCGGATCTTCAGTCAATCTGAGACCCCTATCACTTATCAGGACATTGAGTACTTTTAAGCTATTTTGTTACACAGGTGGCTATCTCACGTGGGAACTCTACCTGCAATGCAACCACTTTCTCTTAGGACTTTATTCCCTGCCTTGAGTGTTTACTGTAGGGCCCAGTATTCACTACCCTCTAGGTGCATGACTTCAAATCCAACAACTTCCTTAAAATGCCAAACATTTACGAAGGCATAATCGACTGGGTAAGCCTGATTACCCACTTGGAAGGTCTGCTTTGCAGGGCAGTCTGTATTCAGATTTCCATTGACAAAACAATCCTAAGGAGCCTAAAATTCTTAATAAGGCCCTACCACGTGCCATAATCTCTGATCTGAGGAAAGTAGGTTACAGCACATATGCAGCAGCCAACAACTCTATACGATTTGTCACAGAATGTTGGATCTAATTTATGATTGAAATCTTCCAAGATCAAGATCAGCTGCTCTACTTTATTCATATTGCCTCCAGATCTTCCTCAAGCAGACCCAGCTGGGTATCAGAATCTGCAGTCATCCCTGGCTGGATATATACATTACACAGTGAGCTGCCTCGACCCTCCAATTTCATTATAGAGGCTGAGCCAACCAGCTAATAGCCAACACCTTTTTGTTTTTATCTTTGTTAATCTGTTAGGTATTCTAGTTGAGGTCAAAGTAATTAGGCCACCCGAAGGTCGTCCTGGACCTAGACGAGTAGCATCCTTCAAGTCTTAGAAAGCTATTGACTAGTTCCAGTTCCTTGCACAGTAAAATTTCCTGGAAGCTCACAATATCATACTTTTCCAACATCTCTTTAAATATATCTGTTTTAAATGTTTCTTATATTCTCCTAAATTATAGGAGAAAACCAAGAGGCTATGCATAGTAACCAACCCCTGGTCCAAATCACTCAACTCCCCCCCCCCTACAATCTTATACTGGGTTGACGAGGGGCTCAAAAGTTCCTCAGAATGGAGTCTTTAGTGTGGCTACTATTGTCACACTTAAACTGCGCTTGCTGCTATACACCACGTTCTTGGATTGAGTACCTACTAAACTAACTTGCCGACTTTGAAGTGAGCAGATCCTTCTTAACTTCAACCAATCTCTGCTGCTTGATAACAAAGGCTTCATGCCAAAGCATTCTAATTGTCTCATCAGAAACCTTTATTTGGTTGTCTGAATCCGACATCTTACTTTATCACCTAGATTCACTACTTGACCTATCCTTTAATTTAGATTAGGATTTTTTTCCTTTATGGAAAACACTTGTTGCACCTTTTGTAACCATTTGTAATTGTTAACATTCGATTTCAAATTATTTTGAATTATCGACTTAGATCATTTAAAATCTGTAATGACTTGAATTGGAGTACTTGCTGAATTAATGATCGGGTTTAACTTGTTAATAAATCTTTGTATCAAAGTGAACACAAAATGCTTGACAGAGACAACAGGGGGAGGATTTCAATCAGATGCCGGGTCAATGACACCTATCTAAGTCAATCCAAGGATAACAGGAAACTAACTGTTCATGAACAACCTCATTATTACAATTTAACTTAAAATAACCTACTTCTAATTACATTATATTGCCTCCGACAAAAAGGTTACCAAATTGTTACCTTTCAGGTAGCAACAAAAAAAAAAAAAACGTTATAACATTTCAGTAGTAAAAGCTTATTGTAATAAAGCAGCCATAATCCATCAAGCATAGGATAAAAAAAAAATATATATATAAAAAAAAAAATCACTGATCAGAATGGTAAAGTGCACTTTCATAACAACCTAGTCTAAAGGTATAACTCACTATAAACACTTATTACTTTCACTTGTACATATGTAGATGCAGAATTAGGTCAAGCGCTTCCAGGGCTGGCCCATGACAAAATCTAGATCAGTTTAATAGCCTTTAAAATCCCAGTTGCCATGACAAAAGTGGGAGAAACAAGTAAACTTTTTTGGAAACTCTACTAGAGGGGATCTAAGCACAGATCACATCAGGGAAACACATGAAAGTGAATAGGGCTGCCAAATAACCTTTTATTGTAGCCAAAGACAGACCCAGTTTGGACGAATCCGAGAAAATCTCAGAAGAGAAGGAATTTTTTTGTTTTTGTTTTTTTAGGGTGAAAACAATTTCAGGCCCTCAGACTCCATTTGAGCCATCTTGTCTCAGCAAGTTGCAAAAATACTTTGAAGTGGGCTTTCTGGCAGACAAGAGGAGGTCTGCCATTTCTCAGAACGACAAAAGGACTAACCAACAATTCAATCTGTACCCCAGTCGACAAATACATTGGCTGTACGAGAAGGTATGACCATCAGCATACTAGATCTTTGCTTAATCTAGGGCAAGCAGTCCAGCTAAACTATCTTCCAAGCTGGAACTTCAACAGAAGCTGAATCAGTGGAAACTCCTTTAGTATAATCAGACCAACTGAACCATTCAGAAAGTGTAGGGAACAAAATTGAGGATACTTCCTATTGCAAGCCTTAGCAAGGCTGCTACTATGGACATCTCAATCTGGAGAAGATAATATCAGTAACTTTAGAGCGCAGCTTCCCCTCATGGTCCTCCAGATGGGAGACGGAGCATGCATTCTCAATTTGAGAAAGCCTACAAGTTGAACCACTACTGGGAAAATCACCTCCCTACACTGTACAACACCACAACACAGTCTAGTTTTACAGTAGTCAGTGGGGGTGTCACCTGGCCCTCTGAATGACACTTCGAGATGGATGACAGGAAAGTCTTAATGGTAAGATCAACCACCTAGGGCTCCAGCCGTGTACCATCCGGTCGCTAAGAAGGTGCCAGAGGAGGCGTCACAGCATGGAAGTCTGCAAAGGAGTAACGGGACATCCCGCAAAAGATGCATATCCACCAGTGAAAAAACTGATTCAAACATCTGCACCAGAACCAGTGGATAGCTTAAGGTTGGAGCAATCACTTCCTCAGGCACTCTCGAAGGGCTCTCATCCTCCATCTGGATCTGGCACCTGAATTCTGCAAAGGTTCATTGTGTCCAAAAGGCACCAGATATGTAGAACCAGAAGGCCTATGACTCAGCAGCATCAGAATCATCTTCCGAAGATCTGTGATCCTCCACTGACTATGAGGAAGAGCCTTCAAGCACATTATGTAAAGCATCGCTCCTACAAAGGTTAGGACCTGTGTGGAATAGTGAGGTTTCCGGGCATGGATTGAAAAGTGCTAGTCCTTGGTGAACATCCATGCACTGAAGATATTCTTAGACCAACACAAAATATTCCACCTTCACCAGTGAGTTAAAGTACGTCAACACATACTCCTGACCTTCGTAGCAAAGCAGACACAAACGTCAGCACTTTCATGAAAATGCGTGGAGGGCCTGCCAGTCCAAACAGCAGGACCCTGAACTGATAGTTCTGGAGACCCTCTGTAAGATCTGTAGCAGGGAGGACAGGAACATAAAAATGGGCATCTTTGAGGTCCCGGGACGCTAGCCCAGCAGAAGTTTGATCAAGGAATACATCTTGAAATTGTTCTGCTGAATGAAAAGGTTCAAAATGTGGAAGTCTAGGATCATCCCAGACCTTAGTTTTTGAGGAATAAAATGTAAATGGAGTAGAATTCTGAACACCTTTTTTCCAGAGACACTACCTCACATACACCTTCGTTCAGCAGGAGAAGGTTTACCACCTCCAAAAACAGAGGCATATGCTGAAGAACACATTTTAATGGTTTGAGGGCAGCCTGGAGGGGAGAGGGAGCTTCCTCTGTGGAATGGCTGGATAACAGTGATTTGTCATGGCAATCCACCAGCCAGTGGAAAAGCGGCAGACCTTCAAATGCAAGATGGGGGTGTAAAGTCAGAGAAAGGAATCAGAATGCAGAGCCGGAAGAGAAAAAATCTGCAGTTAGTGGTGACGTCATCCCCCTAGAGCAGAGGTCTCCAAACTTTTTAATGCCGCGCCCCCCCAGTTGAAAAATAAAAATCATTGGGCCCCCTCAGAATTTTTCACAATTATTTTATAAACATGGCAATGTTTAAATATGTCTAAACCTATTTAAACATTACAGTTAAGTACTGTTACCTTTTTCAAACTGCAATAACATGCTTCTGCTTAAAACAAAGGCCTGTTATCTGTATAATATTTATTTTGGCCAGAGTCTGGGGCCCCCCCCTGGGATCACTTGAGGCCCCCCTAGGGGGGCCAACCCCCCAGTTTGAAGACCTCTGCCCTAGAACTATCTCTGTCCCAAAAAGAAGTGGTACATCTGTTGGGGAGTTTGGAGTGGTTGGTGCTGAAGTGATGGTTGAGATCTGGAATAGTTCAGAAATTTCCTATATTAGTAATTGTTATCTCCAGAGAAGCAAGTGAAGGTATATAATTGTGCAGCTCAACATGACGACCATACCCACAACAAGGTCATGGCATTTGCAAAACCAAGGTTTCTAGATCTAGAAGAGATCAGTCATTAAGACTGACAGAGAATGGCCTTTTCGTGTAGTCTGGAAGGCTGATTACTTAGTTTTGCCTTAGGCCCTGGATATAGTGTCCAAGATGGCACTTGGCATTCATAGTATAGATTGCAAGGTAGCCAAAAGTGAAGGCCTTTTGACCCACTGGGTCGAAATAATTTGGCTCCATCTAGAGGTAGGCGCTAGGAATGTCATTTGGGGTCTATCTGAAGGGATACATTTGTACCATGAAACTATTGAAAAGCAAAATGACAAACTGCAGGTCACACAGGGCGGGTCTATGCTGCCTGGCAATTGGTATAGGGAATGCTAGACCCAAGAAGGGGTTTCGACCCATCCACAAACCAAAATCCCACCAAACAGTCTGAACTAGTTGTAATGATGCCGCATTGAAGAAAAGTGAAGGCTTAACAAATGTAGAGGAAGGCTGTAAGATTTTTCAAAATGTTAGATTTTGCCTATGCCTAGGGCAGACAACTCCAAAGCCCATGCTGATTTTCATACCACCATGAGGAATGAAGAAACTTTAAGGAAAGGGGTAAGGGATAACCCATTAAAAAGGTATCCAAAACTTCTTGCACTTTGCAGCTAGGTCAACATCTGACTAAACTGTAGAATGAGATTGTCCATTTCGAAATCATTCTGTACAGCGATAACCTTTATCAAGCATTAAGGACACTGGAGTCAGACCCATATATTTCTACGATCCAAGTACATTTCTCGCCCTTGGAAAAGTGCTCTGCCAAGTGCACATCATCAAAACATGCATTCACCTTTTCCTTTGGACCATGGATGGTCTGAGCTAATTATTAAAGCAGTGAAGAGAAGAGCATTTGAGTCCCTATTGACTTAAACAGTGAAGGGCACCTTAGTGGGCAGGGCCTCCTTAGGTTCTAGGCATAAAGCCTGTGGAGAAATCCGAGCTGCCATAGTCTTCAAGAGTGTGCCACAAGGTAGTGGAACCCTTTTAATCAAATCCAGCATAGCCTGCTGGTAATAGTCAGGTGATGGAGGTGGGAATTCTAGCTTAATTTTGTTCGTTGGAATTTTCTCCGAGGGCCAATGTCTGCCATTGGGGAATGGCACTGAGAAAGCACAGTCCTGTGAGTGTTTCCTCTAGTAGGATCGCTCATTTTTATGTTGCTTTGTGTGAAGATCTTTTGGGAGGTCAGGCAACGTACCCGAAGGAAAGCTCATCGGGAGAAGGAGAATCTGCAGACAGATATTCAATAAGGACACTTGAACTCAGACATATCATGCCGTTTGCAAGAATAGGTAAAAAGGTCAACCTATTGGAGTGCAGGGACAGTGGGATGCGATCAGATAGCATGAAATAGATCACTGTATTTCCACAGTAACTCATGACAAACTGCTTGATTGCACCTGGTCAGTACTATGGTTGACTTATGTAACTGTGCTCCAAAAAGGTAGTCAAGATAATTAACAATCCAACCATATTTATTAGAATTTTCAAGTAAGCTCTCGAAGAAAACACAATAAGGGTTGCTTTGATAGAATAGTAACTCTTCCCAAATAAAGCAGTAATTGAGCATTTCAATCCCGAATGTGCAGCATTTCATCCCATGGATATACATGCATGCAGCCTGAATAACCAACTTGATGTTCATGCAAACAAGTCTGCCAAACAGACTAAATACTTCGCTTGGACATTAAACATCCACAAACTAGTGTGTGTGTATACATACATACATATACACACACACACACACACACACACACACACACACACAAAATCCACTAAAAATAGGAGCACAATACGGCACCGCACATGTCAATAGAACCGATTCAGGCAGGAGACCAGATTTTTTTTTTTTTTTTTTAAAGTCAAAAATGACTATTTTGGCAGTCTCCCGTCTGAAATTGGCTCTGCTTCAATAGACTTAAGAAAATACATTCTCCCAACTGTACACTTTAATCCTCCACACTCCTCTTCTAAAATGTTGGCAAGTATGCAACAACGTGGCAGAAACAGAGAAAAGGCCCTTGAGGCTGGTCACAAGAAACTAGCACAACAAAGCACTGTGAGGCTGACCACACGTACACAGCACAACAAAGCACTGAAGTTCCATTCAGGGTTATGTCCTCAAATTGGAAGATTCTCCATTCGCGTCCCCTACAGTAAAGAGTTTGAAGCGATTTCCTCCACCCCCCCCCCCCCCCCCCACACACACACACACACACACCCCCCTCCCCAAGCACGATAATGATAAATCTTCAGTTCCACGAAATTTTATACGAAAGTATTGGCGACAAGCCTCCTTTTACAACCCTGATGGTGGACTTACTAACATTACCTTTACATAGAGTTAAATCACAAAGATAATTAGGGTCCATCAACCATCAGGAGATCTGCTTGAAGGCCAGATTGGAGATTTAGTGTGGCTAATGGTGGAAAACCGCACCCTCAGCAAATCAGCCAAATCTGACCACATACTAATCGAATAGGATTACTCCAAGATGTTCTCACTTTATACTCAATGCAGTAATTCTTAGTCAGCATTTTCTCAGTTTGCCTTATAACTTCACATAAGTGATCATACTCTAATCAGTGTTTCCTCTATCGTAAGGTGCTGTAACAAATAAGGGCCATGTAAAACGTAAGGTAAATAAAATAAAGAGGTTTGTATAAGGTGCAATCTTGTTTCGTGCTTTTGGCTATATTTATTTTGGCCGAGCAAACGCTGTTTATTTGGTTTCTTACCCAGGGAGGGTATATAGCTAATCAATTACATTTATTAACGCAATGACAGTGACTTGAAGCTAATTTAGACCAAAGCAGGACACTGTTCGCTGTAGCATATGCCATACTAGTTACCTTAGCAGTAAGCTTTGTTGAGAACTTGGTTAAGCAGAAGACTTCCATGTGGCCTCAATGCAATAATTGAGCTATGATGGTTGTTTAAATGGGTAGCGGCCACAGTTTACTATAATTGTTTAGCTTTCCAATATCACATTAAAAATCATTGCCTATCTCCTGTCCATGCAGGGTTTTTGTAGTTTGATAGATCGCTTACATCACCAGGAGCTCTGAGCGCAGTAAGAACTATGGGCCCAGTCTGTTCACTTTTTACAGGATACACTGGCAGGACACAAAAGATCACTGCATGTAGCAGAAGACAGTCTGTAAAAAGATGGCAATCTAGAGCTCTTCTGATCATTACCCTTGGCAATGTATACTGCAGTCAAATTGTCAACCGTGAAATAAGGTCTCGCATACAGTTCACACCCTGGAGAAGTATATTTTACAAAGGAAAATATTTGTTTGTTAGAACGCTTTAGCCAAACGATCTTCCAATATACTGTATAAGCATTCACAATCACTCTGCCCAATAACAGTTTTAAGTGCTCAGTAATAGGCCAGTCACTGTTGCATTTTTGGCCCTACTCTGAGGAAAGCCGTCAGTCTTACATTCCTGTATCAACTATGTCTCCTGAAAACACACAAAAGACTGCAGGACTAGGACACCCAAATTCTTAACATGATGAAAAAGCCCAGCTATGTTCAATGGCTCAAGATTCACTGAAACTAGGATCAGAGTAGTTAATGTAAAGAGATAATTTTAATTGTCAAGTATTTTCTCCTCCCTGTTTCATCTTTGTTACATGAACCATCCTTTAAAGACATGCTTTAGCCACCCCAGTCCTTCACACTGGACACTAGCCACTACAACACCATGAAGAGTCAATTGTAATTATCTACTCTCAGAGGCTACTTATATACCAACTGACTACTATATCCAGAGCTTTAGTCAAATAGCCAGGAGCCTAAAACATTTTCCCTTACTGTCAAAAACTGTACTTGTTGATCTCTTCATACTAACCAACCTACGTTCATCCCATAACAGACCATTGGGGAGAGTACCAGATAAGTGTGTGATTTACACATTTCCATCCAAATACAAATCGTACAGAAGTCAATCAATGGCAACAATCCTTGCAGCACATTCAGTCAAGACAAAGGAAATCAAACTTTCCTGCTGAGGCTACATTTTTTGGCATGGCAGAAACTAGTCTATCATTCAGCTTGGAAGTAATTTGGCAAATACCATATCACTGAGAAAAATTGCCTCCATTTAGAAAATCATTAGGACTATCTGAAAGGAAATGTTTTAACAGAACTTTGAGGGCTGTTTATTCAACACTATCTTTTAGTTACTGGCACCACAGTTTTGACCAGGTGTCAAACAAGCCAGCTTTCTTGCCACCAGCATGCGTTCTAGACCTTGCTAACAGTGGACATCTCCCACCCCCCTCACTCACCGAATAATACATTTGGCTTTACATTTAGGAGGAAGAGGCCCATTTTCCGAGCTTAGGGGGCCCTGGTTACAAAAGCTTGTATAGAATTAACTCCCAATATGCCCCTTGATTGCATCACCCATTCTCTGATCAGTGGTTTCCAAAGAGACCGATTTGGAACCCCCACCCCCTCCCCCCAACCCTCTAGATGAACAACATTTTCCAGTGCGTCTAAAACGGGAGGAGGCGTCTCCAATATTCTTTAACTGGATTTAAACATCCCTTTCTAATTGGCCGTTCATTCTGACCTGATATTTGGGCACACTTCCTTCCCATCTGCCATGGTTTTGCTTTTAAGAAACTGGACACCATTTCCTACAGCTTCATGTCACCCATGTATATAGAAACACTGCTGCTAGTCCGGATTCTCAAATGGAGTCGAGCCCTCACCCTCATTAATAAGAATTTGTACCCTACTGCTCAAGGCCCAAGCACTGCTCTATTTTGATAGCAGATTATATCCATTTGTATCACATATATGGGGGGGGGGGGGGGGGGGGGAGAATTCTCATTTCAGTCAGAAAGATGCCCTTCCACCAATTCCGCTGGGAATTTAATAGATTAATTCACTCACTGTGCAGCACTGCAGGTTAGATATGGATCACTTGTAAATGCAACTTTGTTGGTAATATTCGCACTGGCCAAAAATGGGTAAACCTGCTCAATCACAGCAATTTCCATTTTGGAAGACCTACACCCAGGCACCATATGCACGTCAGTGAGGGTGGCAATCAGTGGAAACTTTGAAAATGATGTTTTTGCCCATAGACGCTGAATGGGCACAGCACAACAACATCCCTTTTCCATCTTGGACGCCCATGTGCATCAAGTCAGCCTGGATAAAATCCTTAACCATTCCCATGCCCCACCTTCACTGCCCCACATTGAACTTCTGCACTTTCAGTTGCATTACTGTAAACAGCAATTCCTAAAACGGTGACAATAAACCGGTGTCTCCCCACTTACCCCCCAAAACAAAACGAGTGATCCTTCACACCAATGGAATAAAGGTGCTCAATATTAATGAAAACCTATTGTGAAAGTCAATTATAAATGATATTATGGAACACAATCTAGACAATTCCGAAAGCGCGACAGGCAAGTGGTAAAATGATCAGGAAAGAAAACTTTGCAGGTCATTTATTTGCCAACTCTACAAGCTTTCTGGGAAAGGCTTAGGTAACTGAAGACCCTTAGAGTTCAGCAGTCGAGATTCCATCCAGATGTGGAGCATATCTTGCCCACAGACTTACAAGTGCCATAGGATATAATGTGCATATAAGGCGGACAATACATCTGCCACACTTAAGACAGTGTCCTGCCCTCCAAACTTTAACTAAGGCCCTTAGCTTCAAATGCTGAGAAAAACACACGAGGAGTCCAACACTGATTATTTTGGTTATAAAAAAAGTCCCCACATTCGATACAGGTTTGCTTTGATACCATGTGTAAAATAAATTAACAGAATAGTGTTTACAGCCATTTCCCAAGAATTAATACCACAATTTCAAAAGGAAATTTAAAAAAATGGAATGGCGGATGAAAGGACATTTCTTTTCATTCTCATGATTGTTTTTTTAAACTAGCTTTTTTTTTATTTATAGGCTACCTTCACGAATGTGCACAGTAATGGACACCAACGCAGAATTAGCTATTGCTAAAACTACAAAGCCTGGAACCAGCACAGGCTGTCAGTTGTGACAAGGTTGTAAAACAATGCCATTTATTGTTAACGTATCATGTATGTTCTAGCCAGACATTGAGAGGTGGTCTGTTCCTGCACAAAAAGTGGTTTAAAAAAAAAAAAAAAAAACACGTTTTACGGCGACGAAGTCATGCTGATTAAATCAGTTTCATATAGTGGCCATCACATTATTCCCATAAATTATGGAGGTAATCTAATGGAAGGGCTAACACATTAGGTTTTCTATCAGATTTCATCTTCTGCAGGTTAGTGGTCTAAACATGACAATGTATTAAGTTATGAAATCTCAAAACACTGGCAACTAAATAAGCCAAGGAGTTAGCTTCTCATTGTCGCCGAGAAAGAAGGGGGGAAGGGGGGTGTCAGGGAGGAGGTAGACGCTGGTTGAACGTTAAAATGCAGTCAGTGACCCACGTATAGCTCTACAAGGAGACCTTCGTTTCTACATACAACTATGTTTTACTGGTGCAAAATACCGCATTCTTAACATTTGAATTCACATTTTGTTTAACCACACAACTAGATAGCATGATCCACTGTGTATATTACTGGTTTACCTATGCAATGCAATGGGAAATTAAAGTGCCTTGATTAGAACATCTTGTATAAACGTACACTGACTTAGGTCACTCACTCACTGCGGCAGTCTCACTGCTTAACGAGCTCGATAATTCGGGCAAAGTATCATTCCTATGAACCACTATGGTAAATCAGATTTTCACACTGAGGCTTGGAAGGTGGACCTGTGACCGCTCTACATTGGTTTTCAGATAAAAAAAACAGTTATGAGTAGTAGTCAGCAATGGAAAACGGGGAACAAAGGCTATTGAAGGGTTCAGTTACAGCTTACTAGGGGAAGGGGACGGACAATACAGCAAAGTTACCCATGTTTACTAAGATAGGTGGGAAGGGACGAACACAGCAGTGAAGCGATTTCTAGGATAGCCACCCCATTGAAAGTGGTGGCTGTCTGGTGGCTACAGCCTTTTACACAAGTATACCAGGACATGACAGTGATTAAGTGGAGTGAGTGTGGCTGTACTACCTTCGGGGAACCATACCCCAGATATACTGCTCATATTTGCCAAACACCAGGACACCTTTGAACTTCGTAAATTAGCAAGATTACCAGAGAAATCTTGACTGACTTCCCTAAACTCCCATACGGTCACGAAAACCTGAGACCCTACCGACGACAGGACAGGGTTGTAGTCACAACCACATTTCAAAAGGCACAAAAAAAAAAAAAGAAAAAAAAAAAAAAAAAACGCAAGTACCCTTAAGAGCAAAATACGCAAGGAGTATTCTATACAAGCGTTAATTACGGGTACAGAGTGAGCAATAGCCTGATCACAGGTGGGGGAGATCTTCAGTGACATTCAATTTAGTCCATTTTAAAATACTCCAATGCATTTATTTCTACCCACTGAAACTTTATATACCTAGCGAGACATACTGCCAAGAGGTGTGAATACAGACGTGTTTTTCACTTGACAGGGTCATGTAGTGACTTTACTGATTATTGGAAACTTACTGTAACTAAGCTGCCTAAATAAAGGTATTGCCTCTGGAATGCACACCTAAACAATAACTTCAGAAAGTAATTCCCAACCAGATAAAGAGCAATCAATGAAATCTGCAAGGTTGGGGCTCAATTTGGCAAACCAAACAAGGCTACATATCTTTGGTAAAGCATTCTGGTAGAGACTATCGAGTTGCAGATTCCTCACGTCCTGAAAATTCCCCAGGCATCTGACCGGATCTGGAAACCTTTCAGCAATGCTTCTGTGCTCTGGAAGCTGGCGCTTTGTTGCTCTGTACCAATGCTGTTCGCTCCAGAATTTATATATATAGGCACCACTGCTGCATGCAGACATCAGTAACTTTTGAGACTGCCCACACACCCAGACAGAGCCCCAAACCAATAGTGTGCAGATTCCTATACTTGGGATTTTATTAATGGTTCAAGTCCAAATACAGCACTGGGGAGATGGGAAGGTTGGAGAGTGTTAGAAATGGAGTCTCTAATTGGCAGAGGCATGCACCCTGTCCAGGTACGGACCACAATCCTAGTCAGGGTAATTCAGGTATGCGATCTAAATTAACCTGTGCTCACCCTCTGGTAGCCTAGCACAGAGCGCTTAACTTAAGAGGAAATGTGTAAACTATTTGTGCAACACTTAAATTACAGTAAAAGATATCACAATAGTTTAGAAAAAGATGTGTCTGAGTAAGACAGGACCAAAAAACGAAAAAAATCCCATAAGTAGAACTCCAGATAGGATTTTTTTTTTAAAGAATAACCTGCAATGTAGTGCTCAAAGGTCAGTAACGCAGAAAGGTTAATGGCGGTCGCGTTAGACCAGGGAGAATCCAAAGCTTAGGCGACCGCGATGGAGGGAAGGCTAGCTACAGTTCCCACGCATGGCCCTCTGAAAAAGGATCTTGGATGAAGCAAGCGTCAACAACAAAGAATTGAGTCAGTTCCAATCCATGCAGTCTGTTAGATGCGTTGTCGACAAGCCTTGCAGTAGGGTCCTGCGTCAACATCGAACAAGGTGAACCAGCGGATGCAAGCAATGCATCGTCAAGCTACACAGTGATGTCCTCGGATCAGCGTTCCGCCATCGAACCTCGTAGTGTCCAGCTTCGTGGTCGCAGCACTGCATAGATGTTTTAAGTGCACTGTGGCAGTTCAGAGCAGTGCAATAACCTAGATTCACCAGTTTTTGAAAATAAGAAGCTGCAAAGTCTCCTCTCAAGGAACAGGGCTGGACTGGCATTTCTTGGCAGGGCAGGACTTAGTGGGAGAGTCCAGCAGCTGAAACAGAGTTGAGGGAAGTCTGATGGCCCAGAGACTTCCAGAACAGGAGCCAAGCGAGCAAGCCCTTTGAGTCAATTGGTTCTGCAGCCAATAGAGAGCAAAGTCCAGTTCTTCTCACTCCCAGGAAAGAGGCAGAAGGCCAACAAAGCAATGCAGCTAAGCAGAGCGTATGGAGGTCAAAAAGCAAAGTTTTAGGGGAACCACGCAAGGGATGCAAGGTCTAACACTGAGGAATCTGCTGCTAGATAGAATCTTTACCAGAAAGAGTGCTACTGGAGTTATGTAGCTCGGTCTTACGATACTGACTTTTAGCAGCAGATTCCTCACATTTTGAATAGATACGAAAGCGGTAGATACAGGTGGTGGACTGGACCCAGAAAGTCCTGCGGGACCAAGCATGTAAAGTGCCCCTCTTGGCAGATTTGGCTGTCCAGACAATGGTGCATTTTCAACGTATGAGGGATGCACATGTAGCTGCCTGGCTGATGTCCAAGACAGGGACTCTGCATGCCAATGCAGTGGTAGCAGCTCTAGCCTTAGAGAAACGGGCTTCCACACCTTCTAGGGGCTACTTTTTCTCCAAAGTGCAGCAGATCTTAATTCAGAGCATAATTCAGCACAAGATTGTATTCTTCTGCACAGCCTTGCCTTTTCTGTTTGCTCCAGCAAACCCCTCCAAAACTGATTGTCATTGGCGTACGGCTGAGTGAATTCATCACCCTGGCCATAATAGTCATCAAAGTCCGCTTTAAAAAAAATATATAAGGAGTGTTGCTTGCCTTGTGGTAAGGTGAGAGCAGAAGCCTCACTTTAATTTAGCTGCGACATCCATTGAATTCAAAACTGCATCAGAAAGGACAATTGGGTCCACCTCTTCGGATGGTGAAATAGACATACCTTTGTCTGGAGTGGGTATGGCCGCTAGAGGCAATGTCAGTACTGGGCTGAGGGCAGAAGTGGCTGAGATGGTCCAACAGTATTCCAAATTGTATGCTTCTTGGTTTTGTGGGGCAAAAATCCACACCAGATGGAGTAGGTAAAGATCCAGAGCAAAGCTGAATGAAACTATTGACTATGACATGGGTGAAGGTCTAGGAAACTCTGGTGGTGCCAGAATCAGCTGCAGAATCAGCTCAGAAGTTGGTTGACTTCCAGAATGGACCATTGTTGCCACCGTGCGCTTTAGCAGGGGAGTGGAAATGGAATGAAGGAGTGCAACTCTGCTTCAAATTGTTTTGAGTGCCAGGAAGAACAGCTTCGAGACCGAAATTGCCAACTCAGTAATAAGCCTTGGAGCAGGACTTTTAGCGATCCAACGCTGTATCTTTTTGTGCTTGGAGATTGGTTAAAGGCATCTGTTTGGGACAGTCCTTGCTGGGCTTAAAGCCTACCTTACGGTGTGACATCCCCTACACAGTACTGAAGTCTTGAGGGTGTGGGTGAGGGGGGAGGGGTGAGGGGGGGAGGGGGGAGGGGGGAGGGGGGGGGGAGGGGTGGTCAATTACAAAAGCAGTCTGAGACACAAGAGATAGGCATGGAGGGGCACGGAAAGAAAGGAACTGACATCTGCAAGCGGGAGTGGCTTCTATCTAGGCCTCAAGTCATTTTCAGAGCAGAACAGCATCAGTGCAGAGACATGAGGCACCACCTTCTGACACCAGAAGCCCGGCTGAAAAGTTTCTGGATCAAGTCTGATGCCTGAGGAATATTAAAAAAGGTAAGGAATCTGCGGCTAGAAGTCTATCATAACCAATTTCACAATACACTGCCTAAAAGAGGGGTCACCTATGGAGAGAGTATGGGAAGACAAGATTGTTGACCAGTCAAAGGAAAGATACCTGAAAATTAAATCTGAAGCGACCCAAAAGTTGCAGAAGATACTTAAATTGGGCGGTGGGAGGGCTGTGATTAATAACTTAAAAATTAATGAGTATAACCCATGAGGCGCAGATCTAACTTTGCTGCATTGGTCGTAAGAGTATTACAATGAGCTTCATGAGAACCCCTTGCTTCCACCTTCCACGGGATGTGTCCGAACTAGAAATTTAAGTTTTTCTTCCTTATAATCTGTGCCCTGTATTGTTGCTGGAAGAACAATGTGCTGTAAAAAGTGATACATTGTGTACTGTCTCTATGATTGAATTGTTATGATCATTTGTTTTAGTCCTGTTAGTCAACCAAAAACAAAAACCACCAATAAAGATATACACAAAATATTTAATATAAAAATACACAACATGAATGTTAAACTAACACCCTCTAGTAGTTATTGTGACCTTTATAAACCACTTAAACTTCAGCCTGGTTGTCAAGTCAGTCACCAGAATGCCTCAATAACACTGTGCATATTTAAACGATGCAGATTTGCACCAACTCATTACATTCTGCATGGGTGGAAGGAAGGTGGGCTACAAGTTAGAGTCTAGGATGAACAACTGGACTGACCAAAACAGGAAAGACTCTGGGGGGGAGGGGAGGCAACAAAATAAAATTGACAAGTTAATCCCTTACCTGGAGCAAGTTCTTACAAAATAGGCATTGGAGCAAACAATCAGTAGCCAGAATTGTCACAGAATTAAGCCACCATGTGTAAAATGTGAGCAGTATGGACAAGGCTGCAGAGAGTAATGGAGATAATCCAAAACAACGGAAAAAGTTCATATAAATCCACGGGGAAGGGAAAGTTAAACAAGATAGTCTTCAGTAAGCCTTGCCACCGTCCTGCACATGGCAAGCTGTATAAAGGGATATCTGCTAAACAGATGTAGAAATGTTAACATGTTATTTGGCAAGTATAACCAGAGTACACAGGAAAGTTGTGTGTGTGTGTGTGGGGGGGGGGGGTAACGAATCTAAGCTGGTCTTCAAGCAGTGGCGGACGGCAGCTTTGGGATGAGGGCGGGCGGGGCACACAAACACACTCATTCTTTCACACACAGACATGCACGCACGCTCATCCATTAACACTCATTCCATTCAAACATGCATGCACCAAACATTCATTTTACAAATTCACACACATCCATTAACATTCATTCCATTCAAACATGCACGCACCAAACATTAATTTTACAAATTCACACATTCATTCTTACACACACACACACACATCCATTAACACTCAAACATGCGCACCAAACATTCAATGTAGAACATAACACATACATACACACACACTTACCTTTAGCCTCCAGGTCCCAGGAGGGCTGGGACTGCTGCCTTCCCTCATTGGCTGACCTTAGGTCAGCCAATGAGGGAAGGCAGCAGTCCCAGCCTCGTCACAGAGTGGGATGGGGTCAGTGAGACTGCTGACCCCCACCCCACTCTGTGACGAAGTGCCACTGATTGACACTCGCCCTGGGCACTTCAGGGCTTAAACCTGAAGCGCCCAGGGAGAGTGTCAATGGGTGACGCTTTCCTCGTCACCCAGGGGAGGGCCTCGAGGCACCTTTGCTGGGCCGAGGAGGTCACGCCCATAGAGGTCGTGATCTCCTCAGCCCAGCAAAGTTCAGCTCAGGCAGCCTGGAGTCTGCGCAAATCGCACATGGCTCACTCCTGGCTGCCTGACCTGAACATGAAGTGTGTCAGGCTGACCTTTGTTCAGCCTGACAGACACTCTTCATGGGGTGGGGTGGGGGGGCGTGGCCCCTCCGCCCTAAAGGACGGGCCGCCACTGTCTTCAAGTCAATGTACGAAAGTGCTTAGATAAGGGGCTCTGCCAAAGCAGCCATGTACAAATTTTAAGAACTCCTCAAATTGCCTTAGCAGTTTCAGCATAAACCGTTCACATGCCTTCTAGGCACACATAAAACTTGCGTACACAAAATGAAGTAGATCTACAAAAGCAGTTCGTAAAAGTGCACTCTGTTCATAGCATAAAATTACCTTGAAAATGCTTCATCAAGACCATCATCCAATTCCTAGAGAAAACAAAAACATTTTTAGCTAGACTTATAAAAACCTATACATTGCACAGAAAAGCCACGTTATACTGCAGTATATGCATGCAACATGGACATGTAACAATCACTATGGCAAACGCTATCCCGTTCGCACTGTCTACATCTTGGTAGATGTTGTACACGTGAACCTACTGCTCTCCATCTAGTGCTGCATTGGAAGCGGTCAACATTTTGAACAGATGGAGCACCAAGGCCAGGTTTGGAACAGCATGCACGTGCAAACATCCACATTCTTTTGAAGGCTATAGGTTAGTTGCTCGTTAAGCAAAATGTTCAAATATTGAAGCTTATGAAGCCACACAAACAATCCAAACTTCGAGGCCTACTGGCTTTATTCTATACAATTGAAAAGAAAAAAAAAACACGCCAGCCTACTGCCTGTGTTGTAATGTTTTATCATAAAAACACATTGGATATATATTGTGCTCGAAATAACTTAGCTGGTTTATTACATAAGGTTATTTTCAGGCACCGCCAGTTTACATTGCAGAGTATTTAAGTGTCGTTTAACGGCAAAGGACTACTTTTCATTGTACGCTCCTCAAATAAGCAGGGAAAGTTGATAGGCCTCATTGGTTCATCAATAGATGTTTTATTAGATGCCATGGGTCTGATTTGTTTAATGAGAAAAATGACAAAACCAGCAGGGATGGTTTATTTATTGTGAAAAGCAAATGTTAAACCAATAGTCCAAGGGTGGATTACGATTGCACTGTGATAAGCCTTGGGTCAATTTACATGTTAAAATAAATCTGTCCAATTGCCATAGTAAGTTGGGGTTGGTGATCCCACTGAAACTCCCTGGTGGTAGCCGATTTGCACTGTGCTAATCCTTGTGAACTGATCCTTAAAGCAGTTGTATATCGTTTTGCAAGCAGTTTCTGCAATTTTATGCTGGCAGGCCTGATGGTTGTATGGAAAAACGTATTTTCAGTATAGTAGGTCTCAGCTGATTATAGTGGCAATCCAGTGAGCAAGGATATTGGCCTCATGTGTTTCTTAGGAAACGTTATGTTAGATACCATGGGTCTATATTTCTTATGAAAAGTTATGATAAAGGCAATGGGGCTGATGTATTTTTTGTAATAATGATATAGCCCGTATGTTCGCAAAGGTGGGGTTTTATTACACTGGGTTAAAGGCTACGTACACATTTTGTATTACTGAGAATATTTTATTATTTTAGACAAGGGATTTGGCGTTTACCTTAATTGACAGGAGATAATTCCACGGTGATCATCCTTGTTAAGTCTTTCTAAATGGGTTTGCAGCGTGTTTTGACCAACTTAATTATGTTGTTTTTTATAATTCTAGGACCGTATGCCTAACTGTTGCTGGACAAAGCCACCCAAACGCAGTGGTATTTCCTGGGTAGGGCAATCCCTTGGCCTCACCATCAGCACCATACATGCTGTTGTCTAGTGGGAAGTTGAAAACCACAAGGCACAGTATTCAATCATGACTTCCCCCTGCGACCACCCTCCCACCCACCTAGGGCAATTTATGTGCTAATGGCCACACGCTTCCTTCACTATTCACCAGAATGGTGGGAAGGATACAGCCCTTGAAACTAACAGTGGGGCTCTGCAAACTGGGTTCTCCTTTACCAAATTGTTTCAGCAAATGGCAATCTCATTGTGCCCGTCACCAGAGGCAACATTACTGCTAATTTGCCCAGTGCCACAATCTTTGTTGCCCGCGCCCCCGACAAAGGACCTCAACAACAGCCCTCACTGCCAGCCTCCTATGGTGTTCTCATCTCTCCTTAGCCACTATCTCACATTCATTTAACCTCTGATTGAACTACTTATCCTAATTGAGGTTGTCCAAGTGCTTTACGTGGTTTACAAACACATTATACAGCGACAATGAATAATGCAGAGTGGACATTAAGGTATAGGCAATGTTACAAAAGACAACGAAGGCTACAAGGTGTAGGAACAACATGTCATCCATACTCATAGGCAATATTGTGCTTGGCCTTGAGAAAGTGCAGTAACTAAAATTGCTGCGTTGTGTGAAAGGTGGCGCGTACAGCTCCATATATACTAAGATATGGCACTGTTTCTCTCTTCCCTACCACAGATTAGGCTGCCTTGCACCAACACAAAGACAACTGCACCTTAGTTTACAGGGACGGTACCATTCCAGTGCAAAATATACTTTAACTTTTTCCACTTCGCAGATCAGCTTTCCAGTGCAACAGACATGCACATTTGGAAAAATATGGAGCGAATTTAGCTTTTCTCCAACATTATGCCTGCCTCAAGGAGGCATAATTTTGATGTATATCACTTTCTACCAGTATTCGATCGGTAATGGCATCGAAATCCATGGGTGGTTGCACTGGAACACCCATTTGCTGCAGAAAATATGCCCACTTGACAAAGTACCACAAAGTGCTACTTTCCAATGCAAATCTGGATTTTGAGGGAGTAAATTCCAAAACACTTTGCACTAAGTTTACATCACGTCTGTAATAAACCTAGTGAAAAAGTATAAATGTGACCCACAAACCTCAAGATTAAGACCACAAGTGACTGGAGTTGACTAAAATAGGAATGTATTACTAACCTAAGGAACCCATTTTAGCAAACTTAAAATATCAAAAGACTGATAAAACAATAAAGTTCTCAATCTCTGACTTTGTTAGCATGTAGCTCTTTGATGCCCGTTCATAGGTCACTGTGCTAGGTTAGGATTGTAATTTATGAAATGCAAGTACACAAATGATCTCTGTAACCCACTGAGTTATCTACTTTTTTAAATCTCTATTCAGTGTATATGATAAGAAAACAAAACAGCTTCCCCCCCAAATCAAAGACAAATTACAGAATAACAGGCAGGAGCGGTACAGTGCTTGGTTGCCCCAGATTTCCAGGGGCACCAACTGGGGTGTGTTTATCAACTCCTTGCCCAATGTTGTAGCAATCCCGTTGCCCACCTGCCTCCAGCTTTGGACATTCCCATAGCGTATGAAGTAGAGTGCCCCACATATGGCAGCCCCATAGTCAGATCATCAGATGTACGACCATTCTTCAATAGGTGGGTCCTGGTATAGAAGGCACTGTGAAGGTGTAAAAGGCCCTGTGCAAGATTTTTAATAGTATCAGGCAAAAGCCTTCCTGGATTGCAACTTCTCTAGGATACCTGCATACCTAACTCCAATCGTCATCCTCTAGATTGCCCAGATCCCTATCCTATCAATCCCTTAGATAGGAAAGCGGGGGGAAGACTATTGCTCAGACACCGCATGGCCAGTCAGAGTAGCCCAAAACTATATTCCGTGGGAGGGAGGGAGAGTGGGAGTGTGAGACACCACCCACTATTCCTCCCCTCCCCCCACTAACCCATGGTGGTACAGTCCATCTACTGGGTGGGTTCCGGTTGGGCCAAAAAGGCCCACTCATTAAAAGTCAGCAACTGCAAGGCCCAGTAATGGTGTCAAATATTAGGGAGAGTGATACCTTCCTCTGGTTGGCATCTAGTCAGGGTTGACAGGGCTATTCTGGTACCTCTCCATCCCAAAGCAACATTGTGACCCCGTCCACCCTACGAAAGAAGGCATCTGGGACCAGATAAGGGGCATTCAGTAGGATGTATAGAAATGTGGTCAAGTAGATCATCTTACAAGTGGCTGCTCAACCCAGGAGGGAAAGCAGTAGCTTTTTCCACCTCTCTGCAATAAGACTCCAAAACTCTCCAGATTCTCCTGTATAGACATCTTTATGCAGCAAAATGAAAATGCCTAAGTAGTGGAATCCTTGCATTACCCACCGGAGGTGGCGATTCCCCCATCTGTCGGCGTCCCACCCTCATCAGGAAGGCCACTGATTTGTGGCACTTGCTACAGTGCCCTGCATAGAACCCAAAGATATTCAGGATTCTTGGCAAAGAGTGCTGTGGGTCCATCAGGTAGAGAAGGATAACATCCTTGTATAGTGAGATGACATCCTCCCAGATCCGTTCCCATCGAAGGCCCCTGATCAACTGCTTCACCCAGATGTTAGGGATTCAAGGGCCACTGCAAACAGAAGGTGGGATAGTAGGCAGCCCCATCTATTACCCCTGGATAGTCCAAAGGGCTTCAACAGGGTTCTGTTCAATCAAACCCTCACCACTGGGTCCCTATACCGAAGGCTGATTCAGGATAGGAAATATGGACAAAAATCCATCTTCCGAAGGATAGCCATCATGTCTGGCCACTATAGGGAGTCAAAGGCCATCGCAGAATCCAGTACAAAGAGGAACCCCGGCCCTTGAAAGCACTAATTGCGCACCAAGCAGCCCATCAGCCTCCTCAAATTATGTTGTGTTGCTCTGTAGGGCATGAAGCCGGACTGATAGGAGTTGATAAGGGAGTTAATCACTGGTGTTAAAAGGTTTGCTATAATTTTAGCCAGGATCTTCATTTCGATGTTTATTAGAGAGCTCAGCCTGTAATAGGCACAATCCTCATCTACCTTTCCCTCTTTGTGGATCAAGACAATGATGGCTTCTCAGAGATGAGGCGGAAGAATGCCTGCCTCTCTGGCCGCATTAAACATGGAAAGCATTGGTTTCACCACTTTCGAGGTGACATTTAAAGAATTCGATAGGGAGGCCATTAGGGTCAGGGTTTTTTCCATTCTTCAGTTGTGAGATTGCCTCTGCCACCTCCTCCTTTGATCTTTTCCTCTAGCATCCTCACCGGACCAGATCCGGGGGGTGGGGGGGGGGGGAGGAGACTAGAGGGTCCCCTATAAAGGTCTCCAGGTCTCCCTGTTCACTAGTGGCTGGCCTCTGGTGCACTGCCAAATATTTTGCAAAGTCCTCTGTAATATCCCGGGATCTCTCTTTCTCAAAGAAAGATCTCCACCAGGAAGGCCCAGTACACAGAACTTCAGACTTGCGTCCAGCACCATCTTAGGCTAGCCACTCCCCGAGCTAGCTACTTAAGTGGTTCTCACACTTTAGGAGCACAAACAATTTCACCTAGTTTTATTGGACATGAAGTGGAGGTGATTTTATAATGCAACAGCAATTGTTTGTAACGTCACAACACTGACCACTTCCTTAGATCGCAGACTGTAGCCTAGATATAGATCTGCCCATAAAGGTGGCAGATTTATACTACCCTGAAGTCTGGATCTGAACAATTGTCAAAGTGGGTTGCTGGCCAGTGGCATCTGTTCAATAAAACCATAAGGCGTCTTAGAAGTCTTAGTTTTGTGTTAAAAGGAGACCCAGTGATGCATTTCAGTCCCCCTGTAACAAGATATATTTACAGAAAAAAAACCAAGGTTATAACAACGCTATAGGTAGGTGAATACATCAGTGACATTCACGTTTTGAACTAAAAAAATATAATTCATGACATCACTAACATCACGGATTACATCATCCAATGAGAGTGTTCGTTTTATAAGTTAGAGTAGCAGGTAGCTACCATATTAATTTCCTAATGTTAGAGACTGTCTAGCTAATGGGTGTGTTTACAAAATACATGTGCTTCTAATGCATCATAGGTGTATATAAGTATTGTACACATTCTAAATCTTTGGACTGAAGTGTGTGTAGATAACAGTTGATGACTTGTGCCTAGTATGTTTCACACAAATTTTTTTGATTTGCAGAAAAAGTTCCCAACAGGGCATACTAAGTATTGTAGGGAGTATAGAGTTATTAGACGATTGTTTCCCCATGATACTTTCTACCTCACATAGAAGACTGGGAGAACCAGGTACTAACTTGTGTACACCTGCTTCTTTATCTTCAGATGGACTATCTGTAAAGTTAATCACGGTATGAAGGTTGGAGGTACCATAATCTTTAGCACTTTGGTATTTTAAGTGAACAGCGTCTTTTTAGAGAAGCGTTGCATAGAGGCTACACTTTTTTTTTTTTAATGCTCTGGGGTGTATTGCTCAAGAGAGTTACTACCTGCAGACAGTGCTGTACTGTAGTGTATCTTTTTTAGTTTTATTGGGAATCAGGAAATAGCTTAGCCTTCTGGCTTGCAGGCCTGTGTGCCTGTCACCTAGTGACCTAACCTACTTATCCTGCTCTGTTTTAGCACAGTTATTTAATTATTTTTCCAAGATGGCTGCTATGTTTATAGTTGGGAAGATGTTTTCATTTCACGTTAGTGTCACTCTGTAAGACGTCACTATCAGCGTCAAAGATAAGTGATATACGTAGGTATTCACATCATGTACTTTCCCACTTTCGTGTGGCAGTAACAATGTACTTTGTCAGGGAATGGTTTATATAATTGCCGACCCAAGCATGCCTTATCTATTGTTTGGAAACATACCTGTGTCTGGGGGTACTGCAAGATCTGTATAAATACATCTCAGACAAGATTAGAGAAATTCCTACCAGATGCTATCAACTCTGCTACAGGTCGCCTTGATGCAGACCCAACCTTTGCGTCGCCACAGAGTCTGATCTTGAGACCTCATTCCCAGGTAACACGAGTGGGGGCCTCTTCTCATGGACATGCTAGTGGCAGATTAGGTTTAACACTCCTAGCTCTCTTTAGGTTAGAGATTAGGTTCATCATGCTAGAGTACAGGGCTTATTTCACGACTAAGTTACATCTCATGGTATTATACAAGTCTCTTCCTTGCATTTTTCATAATACTAATCATTGCAGCCCATGCATTATACAGTAGACAGCAGTCTTGTTAATAAAACCTATTGAAAACTTTACTGCATCTCCTTCATTGCCTGTGGGTTAGACTTGTTGCTCATGTGAGAAAATGGTAATCAGTTTAACCTCGACTCCCGAGATGTCGCACTCGAGTGCTTGTGAAAGGACCCATCAAATCACCTTGTTACTAATTGGGTTTTGGTGAGATACTGCTTGTGAGCTAAGAGGGCTGGGCTGACAGTTGCGACTTGTTGTAGGAATAACCTAGGTGCCTACAAACAAAAGTGCTGTCATTCCTAACCCAGCAGTATTGCCTACAGCAAGAGTCCAACTACAACAGTGTCCTTGTGTAAAGCAAATTGAGCACACGTAAAGCACTCACAGACCTATAGATCAATTTTAAATGCGCTGTAATAAAAAAAAAAAAAAAAAAAAAAAAAAAGTCCTTGGTCCAAGCTCCATGGCAGGGACATCAAGGGACAGACATAAGCTGGAGGCGAAGAAAAGGATGAACCAATAGTAAGCAAGGAAACTAGTGTGAGCCAACCAATGGTAAGTTAATGGGTGGGCTCTAAGCCCCTTTTAAGCCTTTATTTAAAGAAAAGCTTTTGCGGGCACAAATGCGCGCTGTAGGTGAAACATAAAAAGGCCAACCTCAGCTAAGCAAGCATGCACCCCTTCCCATACATAACTGGCAGTCACAGCTGGCATAGGTCTGTCTCTTAATATGGATTTTTGTTGACAAATCTGCATTTTTAAAAAAATCATTTTCCATTAATATATTGTCTTCCTGGGAGTACTTGGAGGAGCCTGCAATCACCACTTCCTCACATACTGGTTCCATTACTGGCACAACAAAATGCATTATACTGAACGCTTCCGGAGGACAAGTACTGAGATTTTAGGACGCACATCACAACTGGTTTCCAAAGAGTAAATGCCTATGTAGTCAGCTCTGTAGGTTTGTTGGTATAAAAACTTATTAAAGCGGCTTTAAAAAAAAAAATACATAAAGGGACACTGTCCCATTACGTGCCACAGTGCCATCCTCAGCACCTTTCCAGCACACCCTTCCCTCAGCAGAGGTAAAGAAATGGCTCCAGAAGTGGGTGGTTCCCAAAGAGAAGAACTAGGGTGACTGCAGGAAGCAATCAAACACATGCAGAACTGTACATTAGCTAGACTGTGAAACAGATGGTCAAGTTCAATGCCCTCACTGTCGTGCACTTGGTACACGAAAGGGCAACCTCACCAGGAATCAGCTCAGACTGTGCTCAGGTGCCAATAGTATAACAGTCCCCCTATTGTATAATGCCTCTGGGTAGGGGTCGAAGGCAGGCCATCTCAGAGTACCAGTTTTAACATGGTTACAGACTGATCATTTAAAGTTTTTTTTTTTTAATCCTTTGTAAAATGTATATGTGCCGTAAACGTCCTGCTAAGGTACACATGTAGCGTCAACTGTGATTACTAAAAATAATTTTGTAAAATAAAAACCAGTAACAATTTTTGTTTTAGTGAAACATGAGAAAGCCTCATGAAGCAGTGGCTGAAGACTGAAGGCAAAGTGAACTAGTGCATCCTCTACAGTGATCTGCGTTCAAAGCCCCCCCACTTACATGGTCACAGATTAGAATCCCAATTTCACCACTTAACTTTTCATCCTACCAATGTCAATAAAATAAGTACCCTTGCATTAGGTAACAGACATCTGTTGTGTTGATCGTGGCCAGTAGACTTCCGTGAGGCCAAGCAGTGGACTCCGTTATGTTCTTACTAGTAGGGGCTGGTCTAATGCTCATACACCCCCTCCATTACTAGAAAAACTAGACGATGCCCAGTTTCACAATTATTCCAAAAAGTCAACTCTATAGCCAAATACAGACAAATGAGTGTTTCTGTATTCTGTACATCTGTCAAATTATGGCCAGATAACTTTAATTGTTTGTAAGGCTTTACTTGAGAGCACCGCACAGTCCCTTTCCTTGATCCAGAAAACTTGGCAGTATAGTTGCTTGCCAACAACAGGAGTCATCTCTATTCTTAAGATTCTGAACAAATGAAGGTGGCCAACTTCTTGCTCAGTTTGAGTAAGTCATATGTACAATTCAGCTTTTGTTAGCGTGATAGGAGGCTGTAAAAATGTTGTAAAGACTTCTGGTTCTATCTTTAGCCCTTTAATACTCAGATTGCTGCATCTCCCAAGACCATCTATATCATCCATGTAAACCTGTATGTGACTAGTAAATGAAAGCACAGAGTATTGTATTTGTTTATAGACATTTCCACATCCCTAACAAGTCCTAAAATGCTTAGAAGTCTTCCTCGTATGCATGAATAATCTTCAAGGATTCTACCAGAAAAGAAAAGAAAAAAAAATGAAACTGCATGAGCAGTTGAAATGTGACCAACAAACTCCCAAGGCCACCTGTTCCTTTGCTTTCAGCGGTGATTTGAGAGCAGAGATTAGAACTAACGCTTTGGGGCCAGTACCAGCTCAGAGTCAGTTAATTTTATCAACCATGTTCTGAGCTATACAGTTTTGAATGGTAAGACTATATTGTTATCCACCATAGAGGCCACTTTCAATGGTCATACCTAGTGACCCAAAACGATGGCACCTTCGCCTGATCGTCGATTAGCTACCAGCATCATTATGCACAATGACAACTGGCTCTGGTCTCTTGCAAAATATGGCTTTCAGAAGGCCAGATCAATTAAACTTTATTGATGAGGACAAAAACCAGACTCTTGGTCTAGTGCACACATTTGTGAAGTGAGGCCTTCCAGTCAAAGCATGTGGTAGATCCTTCACCCAAAATGATGGACAAGAAATCTTTTTATATTTAAAAGGCATGTATGGCCAGCTCATAGGCCAAGTCTAGCAGCAGAATTAGCAATGGAGGAATGCATGTCCTGTTTTTTTGTAAGAGACCACCAAACAAGTCAGCTTAGCCAGACTCACTTTCCACCAAGTAGAGTACACCACTCCCCATTTCTCATTGAAGGATCCCCAGAGCCTGTATTTTGCTCAGTTATCCAGTTCTATTTTTGGTGCAAGGCTAAAGTCCAACACATGCTGCCTACCATTCGATGTCACAGTGTGAATTACAGAGCAGGGGTAGGCAGGCACTGAAGGAGACCAGGCTGAACATACAATACTGCTTTGTAAGTACAGCTTGCAGAACCCCATGTTCGCATACAGTTTGCAGCTGAACTTTTTTTTTTTTTAATCTAATTTTTTATGAAGCTACAGGTCTCTACTTTTTTCAGTATTTGGAACGTCACAGAAACCAATGTTTGCCACTAAGAAATAACCAGGTATTTTACTTCTAGCCCTTTGGTACATCAATGTACTCCATTATTAATGCCTGAATGTATGGTTTTCATACTTCATTGCCACACAACTTCAGAATACCTAAAGAGGAAGGACCCTTATTGGGCAGCTTTTCAGCAAGAGAATGACTTCTGGAGTCAGATCTCATTGACAAACTCCTACTCCCTTTTAATACTTTGACATGGAAGGCTGGATTAAAAAAATAACAATAAAAAAATAAATATTCTGAGGTAGTGAATCAAAGACAACTTAAATCAGTATATAAAAAAAAAAAAAAAAAAAAGCTTGAGGGTGTACTTTCTTCAGTATTGGGCCAGTGCTTTAAAACAGCGGATACTGGCAAACACGAAGTACTTTTACTCAGAGCACCAGCAGGGTGAAATACCTTCAATGGAAGAGAACCATAATTCACTGTAGTGAACACAGACTCCAGAACAGTGAGTACCTAACGCTGAGTGAGGAGAGGAGGGGCAGGAGCCCTTTAAAAACCTGATCGCGCTCCCGCCGTCGCGGGAAGTGCCGAGTGAGGAGAGGAGGGGCAGGAGCCCTTTAAAAACCTGATCGCGCTCCCACCGTGCCCAGGCCCGTCCTTGCCCAGAAGAGGCAGGGCAGGGCCACCCCCCTAACATTCACCCAAAAGAAGTCTGGATCAGCTAGCCCAATTGGACAGGGCCGCCTAAAGGTACTGTGCCGGTGATTACTCTCTAAAACAAAAGAGGGTCCTCGGGGAGTGCGCCTTTGGCGCTGCGGTGGAAGAGCACTAATTACTAGCTGAAGGTCTCACCCCCTTCACGCAAGGATTGACCTAGGCGGTTCACGCACAAGGTACAAGCCAGGCCTATAACACTATAACTGCAGTAGTTTCTGGTGCGATTAAAGGCTGTGACTGGACATTTGAACCAACTAGGGTCTGACTATAATCTGGTTCTATTTTCCTTCCCCCAGACAGGGGATTTGAGAGTGATATATCTGTTAAAGTAATTTACAGTGCCCCATCTTGGACATAGGGACTAGCCTCCCAAAATGGGAAAACGCAAGGGAGATAATGGGGGAAGGGAAACCACCCAGGAGGCCCCCCCACCCAGGCTAATAACAAGCTACCTAACGTCTGTAATGGGTGCCATTGAGACAGAGATAGGGAGGGTAGAAGCTACCCTAGAGTCATCTCTTGAGAAAGCAGGAAAGGCTGGGGAGGGGGGACGAATCCCGTCGGCAACACTGCGGCCGAGTAAGATTAAGGAAAGAAACCCCTGTGTAATAACTGAAATCGATTTAATCGATTTAATCGATCTAATTACTCCTACAACCCCAGAGAGTCCACCCTCAAAAAAAAGCAGGCAAATAATCCCCCCCCCCAAATGGCACTAACCCCCATACACCAAGGGGGACTTCCTGTAGATAGGGAAGGCTTTGGAGAGTCCTCTTCAGGAACTAGGAGTAAGAGCAAATGTCCCTCTAAAACCCAAAAAATAAAACAAACTATAGGGAAACAACCAAAAGACAGTAAAAATCTGGATTCAACTAAAACTTATTTTTTGCATATTGAAGACCAACTCAGAGACATTAAAAAGCTATGCTCATTAGTTCTGGAGAAAGTGGCCGTCCTCGAACAGAAGGTTGAATCTATATCAAATATAAAACCCGAACCACCGAAGGCAGAATCTCAGATCATTCATTCCATTCCTGAATATTTACCAGCTCCACCTACTCACCAACCTCAGAACTTTAGAATATCCCCTACCCAGAACCCGATCCAAAAACCCTTGAATACAGAGGCCCCACATCATTCTACAAACCCACAATATCAGTGGGACATAAATAAACGGGAAGGCCACTGGGGCCAGGAATCTATAAGTACTCAGGCAGCCCGCCCAATGATACCTTTGGCATGTACCCCCTATGTTTTAATCTTGGAAAATGCCCCCATACTGGAAAGCACCCACCCCGAATCCCATATGTCTCTATTGAATAAAGTGACGCATTGGGTAGGAAAACACACAGGAGAGCGGGTTGACTTCCATAGGGACATTTTAACTGTAAGAAGGGTACCTTGGGGTGGCTCATCCACTAAAACATCACCTGGGGACTGTATTATAATAAATTTTAAGACCCCCGGACTGCTAATGTTCTGTATCACCACCTCTCATCTATGAGATCACCCGTAGGGCCTATAAGAGCCCAACTCCTGACTAAGTTTATCCATCCGTTACCAAACCCATGTCATTCTGACTCAACCTACTCCGGATTTCAGAATACCAGTAACCTTGGTCTCTCTAACCCCTCTGATACTGCCCTGACACTATCTAATAGATATGAGACCCTGACCTCACTAGAGCAGTTAGATTGACAATCACTAACTGACCCATCCCTGCAAGATCCACCGGAGACAAACGTACTCTCACAGTTCCCCCTAGAATTTAAAGGAGTCCCTAACATACAGGTTACGACACCCCTAGGGATTATTTCATGGAATGTCACAGGTCTAAAATCAAAAATTGGAAACCCGGACTGGATAAATTTAGTGATGGGAAATCTTATTATTTGCTGCCAGGAGACCTGGCTCACAGAATCACCACATATTAATGGCTATACCACATACTACGTCCCTGCAACCAAGGCCCAGGCAGGCAGAGCTAAGGGCGGTCTGGCTACCTTTTTATCTGTGGAGGCTGGAGGGACGGAAGCACGTGTTGCAGGTAAATCGCCTTTTTTTCTGGCCCTATCTCTGAAACTAGAAGAATCATACGATATATTACTGATCAACTATTCTAACAACACTTTTGACAACTCAGACACTAACGTGGTCAGTAGCTTGGAGACTCTAATACATAAGGTAACAGTATCTAGTAAAAAGGACATAAGAATAGTCTGGGTTGGTGATTTTAATGCCCATCTCTGCGAGCCAGAACTCCTGGACGAGAACGATATTCCCATTCAACACTTCAAACACTCCCCGTACGGGAACGCCCTCAACTCGGATAACGGTAAACTCCCTTTCCTTTCCCACACCTGCTACCCGAGGGATACCAACATTTGTAAGGGGGGGGGGGGGGGGGGGGGGAGGGGACACTCACACCACTATTGATTATATTATCTATTCTAGAGAATTGTCCCCTATTACAGGTCAATTCAGGGTTACCCCGACCTGTTTTAGTGATCATAACCCCTTATCCATTATGATGAACTTAGATCTGACAAATGATCCAAGCAGAGGGAAGCGCCACCCTCCCATGAAGCTCTCATCCCAAAAAGGGCTCACAATCAAATGGGGAAAGATAAACACCCCAAAAATGTTTTTTGATGTTTTCTTGAACAAATGCCCAGATGTTATGACATCACTGGACGACAATAAAGCCCACACGAAATTATTCGGGCATTCTTCTCCCTGACAAATTACATGGCAGAGAAACTACAGCCTCAACGAGCCAATAAAGCCTGTGGCCCAAGATGGTTTAACCACGCATGTACCTCATCTTTAAGCAAGCTAAAAAAAACAATCAATGCATCTCCCAAAGATCTACAAGCAATTAAGATTGCCCGGAAAAACTACAAAGAAGTTCTTGCCAAAAGGAAAGTGGATCTAAGTGAATCTGCGTGGGAGGAACTGATGACCGCAAGCAAACTCAAAGATACAACTGCATTCTGGCGTGTGGTTAACTCCTCATTATTCAGCGATAACTATGCCATGCCCATGGACACTGTCATTCCAGCCAAGACCTGGGTGAACTATTTTAAAAAAACCTTCGCCACAGAGACAAACCCCCAATCAGAAATGCCAAACTGTTTAAAACCTGCAGGAAACGATCAGCTAACTTTGGCTTTTAGTAACACTAAGTGTAGACTATGTTAAAAAGGCAATCCAAGATAGTCCATCTGAGAAAGCCCCAGGTCCAGACAGAATTCCCGCTGACCTATATAAAGCACTTCCAGACTTCTGGGGTCCATTGCTAACCAACGTCTTAAGGTCGGCTGTGGTAGGTCCTTTAGTAGACTCTTGGAAAGAAGCAATCATCGTCCCGATTTTTAAGAAGGGAGATTAGCACAGAGGGTCTGTCCTATCGCCCAATCGCCTTGCTGGATAGCTCAGTTAAAATTTTGGTCCGGGTAATTCTAAATAAGCTAGAAGAATGGGCGACCGATACTCACTCCCTCTCAGAGGTACAATTTGGCTTTCGCCCAGGGGTGGGCACAGTCGAACAAACCCTTAATTTGACACTCAGTCCAGAAATATACTAAAGCCAAAAGGGGCTGTATACACTTAGCATTTATAGATCTCTCCTGCGCCTTTGATACGGTCAACAGGGAGAAATTGTGGAAGGAAATGCTGGATATGGGCGTGGATGAAAAAAGTTATATTACTCAGTAAACTTCACACCTGCACAGAGGCTCCGGTCCGTTAGTCTCGGGAGGGAGGTCTGACAGTGAAATTCCCCTCACAAAAAGGGGTCAGACATGACTGTTCTTGCCCCTTTCCTCTTTCTCTTATATATAAATGGGCTGGAGAAATCTCTGTGATTTAGGAAAAGACTCCGCAGTTATTAATAACTCCCCAATCCCTGTACTTTTATATGCAGATGATGCAGTTTTAATTTCAAGGACAGCAAATGGCCTCCAGATTTTATTGAATGCTTTTAATACCTTTATGAGGTACCTTGGGCTCAAAGTTAATAGAACCAAGTCATGTGTCATGAAGTGTGGTCCTAAGTTAGCAAAAACGAAAAAATTT